>NW_024467095.1:7930000-7940000 GCF_017591425.1 Ochotona curzoniae | reverse complement strand
AAGAAAGGCAGTCGGCTGAGAGGAGCACCTGGCTGCTCTGGCTTCCCAGAGCACCACTCGAATGGATTTGCCTGCATATTTACTACTATAAATTTGTGCTTTGTGTGGGAACAACCTAACTATTTTTTTTTTTTTTGCCCAACTTTCCACCTTCAGTCAATGAATAGGTCTGTTTGTGAGTAGGAATTCTGGAGTCAGAATGCCTGGATTCAAATCCAGACTCTAATATTGATAAGGAGCATGACCTTGAGTGAGGGAGTAAGGCAATCCGTTGTCTATGCTTGGTTTCTCCACTGTATGAAAGGAAATGACAGTACTAAACTCAGAGTCTTCTGAGTGTTGAGTTCTAATATGCAAATTACCTAAGATATTATGGAAAACAGCACCTGTAGAGGTGTAATTTATCTATTTATCATTGACCTTTTCCTGTACAATCCCATAGCCATTATCTCATTTCTTTAAAGATGTATTTGCTTTTATTGAAAAGGTAGATTTACAGAAAGAAGGAGAGTCAGAAGATCTCAACTCCTCAGCTGAACTGATTCAAAGTCAGGAGCCAGAAGCTTCTTCCAGGTCTCCCACATGGGTGCAAGACCTCAAGATTTAGTGCCATCGTCCTTTGCTTTCTGAGATCACAAGCCACTAATTGGCTGGAATGTGAAGCAGCCAGAATGTCACCCAGCACACGAATGGGATCCCAGAGCTTGCAATGGGAAGATTAGTCACTTGAGCCATTGCACAGGGCATTATTAACACATTTTTAAGATAGTTATGTCTGTTTTGAATATTTTATTTTATGAGCAAGAGAATCTTGCAACCACTAGTTCATTCCCTAAAAGTTTGCAACAACTGTCACTGAGAAATCCAACTTTCACTCACTTATTCATTCCTCCAATACCTCTTACTATCCAGGCTGAGATGAGAAGGATCCTAGAACTTAAGCCCCATATGGGTACAGGAAGCCAAGTGCTTAAACCATGACCCTCTGTCTCCCAGAATAACACTACAGGAAGGTGGAATTTCAAAGGGATCTGAGACTGGAATCCAAGCTCTTTGATGGGAAACTTTCGACAACCCACCAACATTTTCATGGTATCTCAGAACCCTATTTCATAGTCATGATCTTACATCATTCTTCATCATGTCTTCCTTGCCTCCAAGGTCCAAACAACTACGTGTTAATTTTGCTGGAGTTGCCTCTAGAGAAATAACTGCTGATCATAGCATTTGCTTCCAACTCGCTACTCCTCACCTGCCCAAATTGCTGGATGTTAGGAACCCTTAACCATTTTCTACACATTGATGTCAATCTTTTACTCAGTTCTCATCCATTTGCTCCAACGCTGAGCTGCAGTCATTCAGATTCTTAATAATTTCCATTGTTCACCGTGTCTTTTTTTTTTATCTCCAAACTTTGCATAGGCTTTGTTGGTGAGAACTTAAATCAGCATTAACTTCAATTCATACTTTGGTTTCCAAATTTTCTTCCTTGAAACTTTTATAATCCTTTCCATTTCTATCCCTTTGTCTTAGCATGGAAACACTTAGCCAACTGGATTTGAAAGATTGGTTTATATGTCATCCTGAGGTGAAGTTCTTGGGAGAAAGTCAACATTGTGTATTTCCAACCCCTAAACCTATGACTGACAAATAAATGATCATTGACTGAAAAAATATTGTGCCTTCTTGCCTGTCCTAATAGCTTCATTATACCATTACTGCGTGTTGATCCACTGTTTGCCCTGACTCAGGGACACATTTAAACCTCATACCACAAAAATCACAAAGAATCTAACATTTTATAGTAACTGGCTGACCAAGAATAAATCGTACTAGGCAGTTGAGTATAGCACAGTGGCTCTCAAAGTGTGGTCCTGGGAACATTATCATCAGAATTATATTAGAAATGCAAAATATTGTTTCCCTTTCCAGATATCATGAATTGGAAGCTCTAAAATCAGGACCAAGACCTCTGATTAAGTAAGCACTTCAGGTGCTTCTGACATATTCTGAGGTTTGAAAACCATGAGAGGGATCTCTCGAGCCAGGCTGCCCGGGTTCAATTAGCACTCTCCCAGGTTAGAATATAGTGCATTTCTTAACTTCTGAGGGTCTATGCTTCTCCATCTATAGATCAAGGGTGATAACAATTGGATTCGTGTTGATAATTATGACAGAAAATATTTACTACAGTGCTCACTCTGTTGATGATTCTGCATTATTTCATAGTCCTGCAAAAAATCACTATCCTCATGATAGGTACCCCTTATTATGTGTCCATATTTCCTCATTCTTTGATTTTGTGAGGATGTTCATACTTGCCAATGCAATTGCTCATAGGTTTGATCGAGAACTTGGGATTTGGGGGTTACTAAAGGCCATCCGTTTGTACTTTCTCATACAAGTACATAGTCTTGTAGGATATTCTGTGACTTTATTTTAAAAAGGAAAAATTGGATTCTATTTTAATTAATTAATTCCCAAAGAATACAGGTTGCTTTGGTTTTTATAACTTACCTTAATAATTTTACAAGGAAATAATTCCCATTTTAATCTTGTTTTTGTAGCTTTAATCGCTTATCAATATTAACACTATTCAAAAAGAAAAAAAAATACAATGCCAAAGGTTGAAATTATCCTGAAAATGTTTTGTATAAAGCATTTTATACAAGCAAGTTATTTTGACACAGTAGATTTCTAGAATACAGGATGTTCTGTTATTCAGCCTACTCTTAATCCTATATGCCTTTTCCTCCAACTATTTAGAAACAATTTCATCTTTGAATTCCTCAACAAATAGCTTGTCACGGTAAAGTGGAATCATACACAGCTATAAACTTTAACAAACTTTTCGTGGAAATGACTAGAAGTATTTTTGCCTTCGATAGTGATTCTGTACTGATAATATTATTCAGTTAGGGTCATTCAATCACTTTTTTATTATTTTGAGCAGTGGAAAAATTATATACAAATACATATGCATCTTTATATATAGGAAAAACAAATTTTAGCTATTTAAATTGCATTAGCAATTAATCCTCAGAAAATCAGGTTCCTTGGAAATCATTTATAAATACTATAATTCTTAGGCTGAACTTGTTCAATGGTCAAAAATGCTATTGCTATGTCCAGCGATTTATAAATTTGAGTGTCAGTAAACTTTAGGTACAGTGCTTACCAGCTTTTTCAGAAATCTCTATCATTCTTTGTCACGTAAACATTTACTTTACTGATGTCTTAGCACACTAAGATTTATTTTTCAGCATTAACATGGAATTATAGGTCAATACTTTAACCACGATATTAACATTTTTTGAATGCACCTTAACTAAGATACTACTGAAAATGGAAACCTTGAAAGAGGTAAATGATAGTGTAATTAACATTGTAAGGAAATGAAAAAGGCTGTAGTGAAAATATTCTCTGAATAGAATGTTTAATTTTACATACCCAAATTTGAGAAACCAAATAAAAGAAACTTTCAAAAGTTCAGAATGATTAAGATAAAAGGGGACATTAATTAATGAAGAAAACTTGCAGATCTGATTTGATAGAACATGGTGAGGCAGGGATTAGAGGTAGCAAAGATAATTTACTGGTATTTAAGGAATGTGAACAATGACAAAGAAGATGATTTTGCAAAAATATTGGTTACAGTGGGAATAATTAAGTCCATATAGGAAAAAAAATTAAGGAAAAATGAAAGGAAATCAATGAAGAAAATTATACTTTGGCACAAGTTGCAGCTAAGGTCTAGAATGCTGAAACGATGCATCTCAACAGTTGCAGAGTTCACATGCCAACTGATTTTGATGCCTACAAACATACTATAGATAATGTCATAGCATTTAAAAAAAAAGTTAGTGAGAAAATTATGCTCAGAGCCAGATATCTTGAAATTCACACTTAAGAGATGAAGAAATACATTTTAAACCACTGTCTTATAAATACAATGCCACTATTTAAAAAAATCTTGCTAATTACCGTATTAGAATATCTCTGTATGGCAACAGCATAAACTAAGTGTATCCTCAGCCAAGCTGGAGAATTCTTACAGCTTGGAAAAATAATACTGTGAGTCAACTTTAAGGAAAGTCTTTCATGTAGCTCATAGGAAATGCATCAGACCTCATTCAGGGTGTTTACATGGATGCTATAGGCTGTCTGATTCCAGAGACAATGCAGATGACAGGAAAAGGCAATTGAATGCAGATTCTGAGAGTTTTAGACTCTGGGATTGGTTTTTCATTGTTGAATGGGCAATCTAGACTGTGCCATCTCCTGTATAAATCCTCATTTTCTCATATTTTATGGAAATGATTATATGTGCGTTGTCTAAGTTAAGAAGATATTGAAGTAGTTGGGCTATGCTGGAAGGCTCGACATGGCTTCACTTGCTCTGGTACCTGCATGGAGCTGCGTGGAAGGCTGATTGGCAAGGCTGCTTTCTAACTTCCTGTAGCCACACTGTCTCTCTACTGGCGTCTGAAGCACTGGCTTCTTAAAGAACACTGGGGTTCTTCCGTGCCGACTGGCTCAGGGCTCCCAGAGACCGAGGTGGAACTGCCACTCCCTGCAGATGAGTCCCAGCAATGACACTGCAACGCTTCCTTTGTGCCAATCCAGGCTTGAGCAGAGAAAATATACCCCACGTCTTGATATGACGCAGGTCAAAGGACGTGTGGTTGTCTTTAGCTGACATACTGAATCTTCACAGACGGCTAAAGTTTATTGAGATTTAAATTTTTCTTGACTGAATTTTGTTTTAGTTGCGTACTTCCAGCCAGCAAATCAATATAATTATAAGCTATTGTAGTGGCAATGATCTATGCTTTCCTATGTGCCTTGATTTAGCTTGTTTTTCAATATTCAAATGCTTTCAATATTAACACGGTTTATATATAATTACATATTACATAATTGTGTTAATAGGGTATATAATTAGCACATATAATATATGTAATACATGATTTTATAATATGTAATTACACATCATATATAATTAATATAATAGTGTATCCAACACTTAAAGGAACATCTAAATTTAACATGTACTGAGGCATATGCTCAAGTGTTCGTATCACTGATTACCTTAAATGGTTGAAGTCATGAGAAACAGGTGTTTTGGGCTCCAAGTCTCCAAAATCATTACTAAATGTATCAATTGCAGTAGCATTTTAAATAGACACACCCGCAATACTAGTAAGCAATTGCTTGAATTTTATGAAGAATGCTAATTAATAATATTATATTACATACGCTACTGTACAATCATGTTTTGTTCAAGTGTAGAGACTTTCTCTACTTAGCCTATACTCTGGAATGAAGTTTTCCTACTACAGATTATAAGCCCTAAATTCAGTTAACATAGGGGTTGGTATTTTTGCAATATGTTCAGGAGAGTCAGTTTTTAATTATTAAAATATTTGATTTTCTTTGCAGATACTAAAAAGCCATGGATAGATAAGCTAGCAATGGGATGAGATTCGTCATTCAGAAATTTTACCCTGGGAGCAATTTGGAGATGAAATCAGGAAATCATAACCGACCTGCCAGATCAGTTTGCTGCTTTTTCCTTGTCAACAAGGCCGTATTGAAACACAGCTGCATCTCTTTTTGCTTCTTTGGCTGCTGTTGCTGTTGCAGCAAGATTTGAGAAGCTTCAACAGAGACTGAGTCATTTACTATCCAACTCTTCACAGAAAAAAAAAAAATGATGGCCTCAGATTTAGAGGCTAGATGGGAAGGATTTGAAACTGTGATGTCAAGATCCATTAGGAACTGCATCATAGGGATGCTGGCCCTAAACATGGGGCAGCAGAAATACAGAAAAGACAGCCAACATAGAGTCGGAGGACTGTATGTTTTAATTCAAAGAATAAAGACGTGGAATGTTTCCGAGGCTCTCTTATGTTACAGGTTAGACTGTGGTAACGTGGAGGGAAAGTAATAAATGCTTTACACAGGTTCATTTAGAAGCTCATTCAGATGCAAGTATCTGGTGAGCCCAGATTTTAGCAGAGGGGACCGGGAGAGTTGACGGCAACTGAAGATAAATTTTGTTGAGATCAATGAACAGGAAATGTGGGAAGATATGCTGAGTAAGCACAAGACCAAAGAGGTCCTGGACCCCAGTTAGAAAAAAACACATGCAGAAGAAAAAACGCTTGGAAAGAAGTGAACATGTGGCTGATGTAATTCTCTAAACAGTTATGCTACAAAGGAAGGATGTATTTTTTTTTTTATTTCAACTGTGCATTCTTTGATAGCCAATAATTGGATATTTTTTAATGGGACCATATGCTACACTTACAGGTTATACATTGAGTTGAATTAAGATAAGTACAATATATAATCTCTTTGGACCACTTTGGAAGTTAAGCATGTGAAGTTGTTATAATATGAAGCAAGAAAAACAAACAGAACTGAAAGAAAGCAAGCTATTCTCAATCACATTGCCAATGAAGAGATTCCATGAAATATCCACTTAAAGGGAGACTGGGAAATGAAGCAGCAACTTCACCGGTCTATAGTACATAACTATTTCCAGAAGACTCAATTGCATTAATGTGAAAATCCATTTGTTAAAAATACACGATCCAAAATAATTCTTTCATGAATGGAAACTCTAGTGCTTAAAACTAATGCATCTATTTCAGTTAAGACTGAATGTTAATAGTCATATTTTATCAAAGAAGTATAACATTTAATAAATATGTGTAATGTATGAATTTGTTGTGAAATGCTTTAGTTTGTTTAAAACTTATTTTTTATGTTTCTATTTCAGATCCTTAGAAGTTTGGATTTAAAATCTTTAATATTTATTCTGCATCTTATTATAAGGTGGATATACTCATAAGTGTAAGTCACAATGACAGCGCTATTCTATGAAAAATTAAAGTGATAGAAATAATTTCACTTAGCCAGTAATAGTGTTATAATCAAGATTCACACAGCATATCCCTAATATAATTTCATAGGAATAAATGCAAGATTTTGATAAAGTGAAATCATCAGTTAGATACGTAATAATCTGCATGTAGTGTTACATAAACCACCACTGAGATTAAAATGAAGTGTATTTAATTGTATGATTTTTTTTAATTAATGTGCTTTAGTTCATGCATGGAAAGTATGATGGAAGTTAGTTCTGTTTACGGTTGATTTTCCCTACCATACACACATTAGAAAAGATCTGTAATCATAACAGATATTAAAAATATAATGATGAGGTTTATAATTTGAAATCCACTCTTTCAAAAAGGGCTTTGGCTAAGTCTTACAGAGGATAACCACTTCATCTTGAGGCTATCTAGTCAAATAAGTTACTTTTATATAGAAAATAGGATATTGAACATTTTTATTCAGAGAAAAGCTTTTCCATAGTTGCTTCATTTTCTGTTTTTTCAGATGTCTTGCATTCAGTGAGCGCCCTTAGTAAGAAGCTCCTGCCTTTGCCTGTTTCTGGTGTTAATTATCTTTTGTTTGCCCTTGATAATCCTGAGGTTAGTATGCAGATGATACGAAGGCAGCAGAATCATCTCAAAGTGTAAAAAACAATGGCATTGTCAATTCTGCATCACAACACTTTATAAATTATGAATGTTATCCGCATTACGGAAAGTGGTAGACTTTTAAAATTACTTCCATGAATAGATTAAATTACAAGTATTATTACATTTCATTTTATTAAGTGCATCTTAGTAGTTATTAGAGCAAATGAAATGTTCTCTCAATTACATAATAACATTAGAACCAAAAATTATGCACCAACACTCCCAAATGCATAATGGAGCATTGTATATGAATTGTTCTAAACAATGTTTTTGAGTTTATATAAAGGCTATTATTACCTATTGAACAATTACATTGTTTTATTGATTTATTAAAATTCAGTGTAAAAATTATTCGTTTTATAAAATGCTCTAGGAATTTTCAATTTTTTCATAGAAACCAAGTATCTAAGAAATCTAATTTACTTATGCTTAATAATATTCATCTTATTATAAAATAAGAGCACATACATAGAGTGAATAGTTGGCTAAAATGTGGTATTCAAAATTAGCACTTTTTATTGTATACAATCTAATGGAAGATATTTTCTTCCTCCAATTTAGCAGCTATCTTTCAACATTATAATAATTATCAGTACACACTCACAGAAATGTTAATTGATTTAGAAAAACATAGTTTTAAACCACAAATATGATTACAATTTTCCTAACTATAGGGGAAATGTTATAAAGTATTTTTGCTAATTTAGATGACTGTTCAATATCAGTTTCCAATTGAAATAATTTAGCTTTAATTTGGAATATTCTAAATTCATATTTAATTATTATTATGCTCTAAGTAAAGATGTTTCAGTTTAAAAGTAGTGATTATATATTATAATAGAATATTATCTCATCATGAAGACTTTTTTATTTCTTACATATCAAAATGCTTTGTTTTAATATTAAAAATCCTATTTAGGTAATAAGTCAGTTTTTATAAATTTAGTTTTAACTGAGTATGCCAGTTTTCAATATCAATACTATTTTACATAATTGTACAAATACCACTGAAGTTTTCTTTGTTTTAAAGATTTATTTTTATTACTTTTATTGGAAAGGTGGATATACAGAGAGGAGAGACAGAGAGGAAGATCTTCCGTCCGATGATTCACTCCCCAAGTGAGCGCAACGGGCCCATACTATGCCAACCCGAAAGCCAGGAGCCTCTTCCGGGTCTCCCACGCGGGTGCAGGGTCCCAAAGCTTTGGGCCGTCCTCGACTGCCTTCCCGGGCCACAGGCAGGGAGCTGGAAGGGAAGCGGGGCTGCTGGGATAGAACCGGCACCCATATGGGATCCTGGGCGTGCAAGGCGAGGACCTTAACCACTGTGCCACCGCGCTGGGCCCCAGCACTGAAGTTTTTTTAAACCTGGCATTGTAAAACAGTAAGTGATTCATAAGTAACTAACGAGTAATATCTATTAAGTCTTTTTCAACCACTATTCTGAATGAACTTTGCTATGAGTCCATGGTAACAATAAGGAAATTGACATAAATGTCTACAATTTAAGTGAAAAACAGTAAAAGGAGTAAATTACACATTTGAAAGTTAACTGAACATTGCCACTATTTGATTTAACAAATATATTAAGACATATTCTGAGAGTTTATGGAAGAAGTGGAGTGCTTTAGTCAGTCAACTTTGCCCAGTTAACCATGTGTTTAAATGCTCAACAAATACAGCTCTAGAGAGATTTTTAACACATGCTTTTAAAATACATCTCCCTCCAAATGGCATACACAACATAACTAATTTAAAATATATATATACATATATGTTCCCATTTCTTTTCTGTTTATTGCTTGATTACAAACATGTTGCAGTTATGCAGATATTAATGCTGTCTTTGGACATTTAAATTCTCAACCATTTCTATTTCCTTTCTTTCAAGATGTATTTGAACTTGTTTCTATCACACTAAATCCAATTAAAAAGATCTGATTTATTTACTAATGAACTAAATAAAATGGCACCGCATTCTAGGTAAGAACTACTAAGTAAGTCACGTATCCCTTAGCAGTACTGGTCCACATCTCAAGAAATAAGTATTCGGTTCTACCTCCAATACGCCTTACAGAGCATCAGGGCAGTGATTAAGACAGCAGGTAAACAGCTTGCAAACAATTATGCAGTCGTTTCCAATCTCCCTTTGGAACATCACTGAGAAATTTCTGCAAGGAAATGAGAGGCGGGCGTAATTCACTAAAATTACTCCGAGCGCCTCTTGATCAATAGAGATAAATCTAGTTCTGTTGTTAAATTGATTTTCTCCTCTATGGAGATATATCGTCCTGATTGTTTTAAGAATAATTGTTTCACTAAGCATTTTTATGGTGATTAAGGAAAGGGTAAACAAGAGAAAACTTGGTGCAGCTCCTTGTCATTGCCAGGTTTTCAAGTTCATTTGTTAGCGATAGCTATAGTGATTTATATCATTTTGGGCC
>NW_024467095.1:7832500-7925000 GCF_017591425.1 Ochotona curzoniae | reverse complement strand
AAACAGGTAAGAATAAATGGTGATGAACTTGGAAAAAAGAGAAGATGAGAGTAAGATATCATTAAGTCTAGACAAGAACATAGAAATTTATTTCTTTGGCTTCTTCATTTGTTAGAGGTGGATAATACACATAGTTGGAGTTTCCTAGAGACCACTGCACCAACAGGAATGCAATGAAACTTGAATTTCCCAGTGTACATAAAATAAATGCAATGTGATCCTCTATGAGCAGCAAATAATTCAATGAATCTGAGCCTGGGAAATTTATTTTCTTAAAGTTCCACAAGTTCTTCCAGCCACAGTAACAACAAATTATTTTTGACTGTTGGTCATGTCTTTAAATGTATCCTTTTGGTATAAGATAATCCACATTCACCCAAGAATCAAACAATGACATCCCATTGCCCAGATCTTGGGCTTGTAAAACGTAAAGAAGACACAGGATAGAGTCCTTCAACTTTTTGTAAATACACTTCTTACAACTAAGTTTTGATAAGCATTCAACGTTACGTTCTCTGGATAAGACTCATTACTTACTACGAAGAGTTTTCCTAAGGAATTAAACATTTTGTCATAAGTATAACACAGTGACAGACAACTTAGGATTTGGCTGGGGGTAAGCATCAGAATTTGCATTGGAAAAATAATGTTTAGTACTTCCTTTCACTCTTCTGCCTTAAAGCATAAATAAGCAATTCAACCTGAAAAAACAACAACAATGAAAAACCTTGAGAAAATAATTTAAAAAGAGATCTAAGATTAAAATAATAGCATATTTTGTTGTAATATCAATTATGTACATTTTGAGAAAATTACAATTTTCATCAGTTTTTTTTTCTTTAAACCATCCCACAGCTGTGTCTATGAGGAAGAGTTTTACTGTAATTATTTGGCTTCCTCTGTCCTTTGAAAGTGACAAAGAAACAACACCCACACTTTTTGATTGGAGTGGATATCACAACGTCTTCACCTAAGAGTCATGCTAAGCTCTATTTATTCTGAGTTGTTTTACTTTTTAGTGTATGTATTTTCATCCTTAATTATTTTCCACTAGCATACTTATTAACCTCTGGCACCCTTCTGTGGAGGAAGATTAGGAAATAAATATTTTTATGACGGCCTGATGTATCAAATTAAAAGAGGAGACTCCCTATTTCATTTAGAGAGCTTTCTGTAAGGCCAAGAGGCAGCGCTTAGAGGTGATTCATGAAGGACAAAAATAATTTTGCTATCTAGCAATATATATATATATATATGAAGATAAATAAAATTTACATGGAAGAATTACTAAGTGTTAATTATAAATAAAATTCAGTTTGGTTGAGCACACATGTAAAAATTCACCTGATTAAGTCTAAATGCATTATTACAGAGCCAGGGAAGTATTTTTCCTGCAGGGCTCTTGGGCCTAGTGTCCCAAGCCACCACTGCGACGGTCCATATTCCATACTGGAGCAGTCTGCATCCCCATTGGTCTGTTGGTGATGCAGCTTCCTAGTAATGCACCTGGAATCAGGTGGTCCCTGGTTCAAGCCCCCTTGGGCCCCTGCCAGCCAAGCAGGAGAACTGGAGGAGTTCTGAGCCCGTGGCTTCCTACCAAGCCAGCCCTGGGTGTTTTGGGTTTTGGAGAGTGAAACAGCAGATGAAAGAATTACTCTGCCTATTAAATAAATAAGCAAACAATCCTTTAAAAAGTTTGCACTCTTGGTGAGAGATTTGCATGCTCAGGAAGCATCATTATCACCCCATAAAATGTGTCACTGAGGGAACAAAGATTTCAAAAGAAGTCTTAAAACTGACATTTTACAAAATTAAAATCACTCAGTTGACAGACGTGGAATGGCCTACCAGGAGCATTCTTTTCACATATGTATTGTGAAATTTGATCATTTGGATGATCAAATTTGGACCTTTTCTTTTTTAAAAAAAAATTTGTTTTATTTTTATTGGAAAGACAGATATATAAAGAGGAGGAGAGACGGAGAGAAAGATCTTCCGTTCGATGAGTCACTCCCCAAGCAGCCGCAACAGCTGGAGCTGAGTCGATCTGAAGACAGGAGCCAGGAGCTCTTCGGGGTCTCCCATGCAGGTGCAGTGTCTCAAGGCTTTGGGCCGTCCTTGACTGCTTTCCCAGGCCACAAGCAGGGAACTGGGTGGGAAGTGGAGCGACCAGGATTAGAACCAGTGCCTATATGGGATCCCGGGCGTATTCAAGGCGAAGACGTTAGCCATTATGCTATCACACCGGATACTTCTACAAAGAAACAGGGAACCAAAGACTTTCAGAGGGATGACTCAGGGAAAAACGCACAGTCCTTCATATGTGTTTATGCATGAATTCATAGTAAAAAGCATTGCTGACAGTCATTAAAGTGTATGGAAAGACACAGTGGATATCTAAAAAGATGCAAGCAAAGGAATGACAACATAAATCACCAAATTAAAAAATTATAAAAATATGGATGTTAAGTGAGAGCTGTATGTCCCACTTCCAAACAAAATGACACAGGGAACAGTTCTAAATTAGCAAGAAAGAAAGGCTGTATGATTCTGCGATGCTGGGTTAGAATTTGAGATGTCATAGGCAATTGAGATTAAAAATCTAGAAATAGACATAATTGTAGTGTAGTTCATGGGTTTCTGTTTAATGCCTATGTATTTATACTGAGAACACCAAGGAACTGTAACCCCCAATAACAACAAAAACACACCGTGAACCCGTCTGATCTCTCAGTACAGTGCTCCAATAAAAGGAAGAAGAGGTCCGTGAAAATACGTTTCTAGAGCTCAAGCAAGAACCTACCAAATACACCTGCTGCGTAATCTAGGACAAGAAAGTTAAAAGCATCCCAGAAGAAAAACTGAAGAAGAAAAGAGGACCATCGTAAAGGGACAAGGCAGATAATCTGAAAGCAAACTCTTTCCTTGGGCAGAACTGGAATAATTTCACCCACATAAAAAAATTGCAACATCATTAGCCTATCTAAATTATAACCTAATATATGAACACTTACAATTTCAAACTGATATAGATAGATAGATAGATAGATAGATAGATAGATAGATAGATAGGGATATAATATATAAATACATTGATATATATTTGTTTGGATAAATAAATAAGGGGAAAATAGAATAAGGGAATAGATATAAATCTTCACTGAAGAATTCCAAATGAGAGCTATAGTTTACATGGTGGGGAGGTGGGAGTTGTTGTTGCTAGTATCTCACATTAGTGGATGGAGACAATGGTGCATGCCAAACTCAGTGGATAAGGGAAAATGGCTTGGATTCAAAGTTGCAAGGCATCAAAAATATCACCCCTGCTCCAAATATTTATAAATCCATCTGACCTCCTGTGCTCCTTGGTCCAATATCAGAAGGCTATCTCCCCTCTGTAGAAAAATTCAGTACCTTCAGTGGAATTGTGAGAGCATCAGATCAGCATGCATTGGAGGTCATTCTACAAGAAGTTTGGTCAGTATTATTTGAAAAGGTTAAGCAGAACAAGGAAAAGTTAGAAACTATTGCAGACTGGAAGAAAATAAGACTCTATGACAATGTGCAATGTGATGCCCTCAGCTGGACCCCAGAAGAAGAATAAATAAATAAATAAAGGCACCAGTGGGGAAACCGGTGAATTCTTCTGAAACTCCAGAGGACGTCTAATTGCATTCTAATCTCTTAGGATGGATTACAGGGGTGAAAGTCATCAACAATAGCAGAATCTGAGTGAAAGATTAAAGAGAATTCTCTGTTGTTTGGGAATTATATTGGTGATGCTTTCACAAACGTGTAGTTATTTCAAACTGATTTTAAATGGTACAGAAAAACTAAAACAATTACATTTGGCAAAGGGAAGAAAAATATGAATGAATAAAAATTTTGTGTACCTCATAAGGAACAAAAATCAACAGTTCACACCTTCTAGGTAGAAATCTGAAGCTTAACGCTGGACATCAAGGGGGGTGTCTGGGAATAGCAATCATGACAAGTGGAATGCCTGTTGTCACATGCGTGTCAGAGTCTTGGGTTTGAGCACTGAATCCACTTTTGATTTCAGCTTTCTGCCAATGCGCACTCTGAGAGCCAGGATTGGTAGTCCAAATACTGGGCTTGTTGCCTCCATGATGGGAGACAAAGACCAAGGTTCTTCCTCCTGGAGTCAGCTTGTCCCTGTCCTCGCTCCTGCAGGTGTTTGAAGAGTGAGCCAACAGATGAGCAATCTGTCTTTATCTTTCTGTATCTCTCAAGTAAATAATCTTAAAAATTGAAAATGTCACTGAGATACCAATGGGGAGAAGAAGGCACATATCTTGTTTTTTGTTTTTGTTGTTGTTATTCTACTATTTTATCATAATTTTCATTTTATAATTATATATATATATATTCTTTTCATCTTAAAGTTTCAAAATAAGTTTAGCAATACGGAATTGTCCAATAGCTTTTTTAGCATTCAGCCTAAGATATCATTTCAAAATTCAAGTCAAAGCACCAGTTGCCATCAGCAGTTGCCGAGTGAGTGTAAGACCCCTAGCCTCCCAACACGCAGCAGCATGGAGCACTGATTAGCAGGCAGCCCTGAACTCTCTGCAAATCTCATCATGGGATGCTGCAAACATTAGCTCCCCAGAACTGTTTCGAAGCTCTCGAGAAATAAAATATCTTAGAAATGCAATAGAGCCTTTAAAAGGTTGACATTCTACCTTCTATTACATGACATGGCTAAGTTCAACAAGGATCTATAAGATAAAAAGCACATTGGAAACTTGCTAAAGGGAGATTAAAGCAAAACAAATATCCAGGGGAGGGGGAATGTTTTCCTTAAGGACCTCTACAATGAAGGCATAGGAAGTGATATGCTATGGAGTTCTGTGGTATATATTGTGAAGACAAAGAGATGACCTGGGATGCTTTTATCTCAAACGCAAGACTATTTCTAGCCTTTCTGTTCTTTTCCTATCTTCCTGCTTCCAGTTCTCATCATTCATCTGCCTTCTATCTTCTTCTCTTCATTTTTATTTACAATTTTCTAGGTTTTTCATCTTACTTTTTCAGGAGAGGCCTCTTTTGAAGTGTGCCTTTTATCTTGACGACTAACAAGATGCCCTGCTAATACAGGTCCTCTGAGGTAATGGGGAACATGTCACTTAATAGAGCGAGAGTGAGAATTCTTTAATGTAACCATAGTAATATCACTTTTCTGACAACATTTTTGATAGCATCTCAGTGATGATTAAACATGCGTAGAAGATGATCTAAGTACAATCAGCTTTGCTTTAATGTTTAAAAACTTTTGAGGTATTAGCATTAGATGTGAACATGGTATTGTATAGACTTTTGTTATTTTATCTTTAGGTTATTTCCAAATTTTTTTTTAAACTATTAGATTCCAGGAATATTCCTGAAGATATAACCTATGTAAAATTTTTGATACAGGTATAATCACATCCTAAATTTATTGCTTTTGAGTTTGTATTTTGAAAGATCATGAGAGACAGAGAGACAAAGACAAGGATCTTCCATCAGTTCATTGACTTTGTGGTGCCTCAGCACACGGTCTAAGCCAGGCCACAGCCAGGAGCCCAGAAGTCACCTGGGTCTTCCATGAGGGGTCAGCGACCCAAGAACCTGAACTATTGACTGCCACCTTGCAAGGGGAGCATCATTGAGAAGCTGGGGTTACAGCACAGCCACGACTCAAATCCAGGAACCCCGGGAGAGTTGACTTACCAGTTCTTATGAGGTACTTCAGTTCCTTCCCCTGGTGGTTTTTATGCTTTAGATCCATCAGTACAGAAAACCAGAAAGCTTTGCCTGAATGAAGAATATAGATATGTAAATAATACTTTAACATGATGAGATTTTGCCATTTGGATATAAATTTGATTGATAGTGTTAGCTTCCATATCAACACAGCTCTGAAAAAAGTGATCAAATTTAGTCACAATTTCTAAATTTTATTTTCAATTGCATGATTTATTAATAAAATAGGGAATGATTTAGACATGAAAGCTGAATATTTTTTTTTATTCAAAGAGAGCAAGACTTATTTTTTCTTTGTGCTTCGTGTGTTTTATCAAGCATAGTCAAAGGCAAACAGTGAAACTTAAAATGATCGATTCTCCTTCACGACAAATAATCGATAATCTAGAAGTTCTTACATTTTAAGCTTTTTATCTAAGTGCAATTACCCTACTAAGGGTGTTTCTACTTTGTTAAAGTTCAACATTTTAAAAATCCCTTTCAGAGTTTTGTGTTGAAAAAAAAACAAATTGTAAATATTGGCTTTAAAATTTGTTATTCAGTGAAACACACAGGTGCACATATATATGCACTTTGGACTACAGAAATTGAGTTAGCATTTTCACTGTTCTTTTGTCAAGACATTCCATAGCCAGGAACCAGAAGCTTCTTCCAAGTCTCCCACATGGATGCAAGGTCCCAAGGCTTTGGGCCGTCCTCCACTGCTTTCCCAGACCACAATCAGGGAGCTGAATGGGAAGTGGAGCGGCTGCAACCCAACATGGTGCTGATATGGGATCCCCGTGCTTGCAAAGGGGGGAATTAGCCAGTTGAGCCATTACACTGAGCCCTCAAAGTAAAATTTCAAAAATTAAAAAGTGAAGAATAAAGTGCCCAAAATAGAACAATCTTGGAACTTATCAATGGGATTTCTGCCAAATATTTTAAAAACTATGTTTAGCTGCTATTCAGAAAGTCTTATTAAGAATGTGTGGATATGTTCTCAAATATTTGAAGACAAATCTCATAGAAATAGTAATCTCTAGTCACAGGCATTTTTTGAACTCTACTTTAGGTATCTATGTTTAGGATGCTGCAGTCATTACTGTTATTCTAGTGCAGTGCTGCTTTTGGGATATTTTCCTAACTAGCTGTAAATGATTCTTGATCTTAATCTAGGCAAAAGAATATTCTCATTTCTGAAATTATGCCAGTAACCTAGTGTAGTTACTTTCTTATGAGCTACTGTATCATTCCATAGAAATAAATAAAAATTAGGATGCAAATACACTAAATCATTGTATACTGAAGATGTTAATACACATATCTGATTTACATTAGCTAAGACAGTGTGGAATGTTCAAAGAGATCATATGCTATTTCATTTATTCTTTTACAGGTTGGTTTTTTAAATTGATTCTTTCCAGTGTATTTTGGTAGAATAAATGTACTATGTCTAATTTTTTCAAATTTTTAGAGAAAAATAAATTATCTTATCCATTTTCCCCTAATTTTGAAGTTTTAAAAAGAACTTTTAGCAATATACCTTTCCATTGACATGCATTATTAGTTGTCTCTGATTATTATAAGGTATTACTAAGTAAGCCTGATTATTACATTTGATGTAGCAAGCACATTAATTTGATATTATTCGCATGACCTTTTTTTTAAACAAATATTTATAGAACACTTACTATGTGTCAAAAGCAAGTAAGTATTAGGATATTTATAGCCACGATGAATTGAGCATAATTACTCTCTGGTTCATTACATTATAGAAAATAAACTGCAAAGTGCAGAATCCCTAAAACATATAAGTTGATCTACTATGACTGTAATCAATTATTTGAAGTTATAGTCTCAATTTCTGTGTTGGAAGTTTAAAAATGTTTTCCAATCCAACATTTAAAACATGAATCCTAACTATTATGAAAGTCAAATAACTGTTTTGCAACTTCATCTACCATTTATTTACTGGCTACTTACTCTATAGTCTTTCATCCAACTAGCATGTTTTTTTTTCAACTAAGTACACATATGTTATATATATATGTGTGTGTATAAACATAGGTAAATATATGCATATATGTATATTTATCTAGTTAGTTATTTCTAAACCAAGCAAATTATAAAATGTATTTGATTTGCCTGATAATGAAAAAGGATAAATGCATTCGATTGGGACAGGAGGGCAAAAATGCAGAAAAGATCTGCTTGAAACAGGAAGGAATGCGGGCTGGTTTTGTGATGTAGTGGATGCAGCCACTGGCTGCAGTGTCACCGTCTTTGCATTGGTCTGTGTCCTCACTGTCACTTCAACTCGAGAGCCCTGCTTCTGACCTGGGATAAGGCAGCAGATGTCCTGCATTGGGGCGCCCCATAAAGCTCTCAGCTTCTACTTCTGGCATATCCAAGCCATGACTATTGCAATTCTCTGGGGGATGGTGGAAGATGTTTTTCTATGTACCTCCCTTTCAAAGTAAATTTAAAAAAAAAAAAACACATTTAAAAGAGAGAAATAAGAAAGGATTGTAAAACTGATCAGGACATCCAAGACTCTTAAGGAGAACACAAGCAAAACAGGACTCCTTATGTGAGTTGAGCCGATGCCCTAAGAAATTCGGAGGCGCCAACAAAAGGAAAAACAACGGTGAGACTGGGAAAGCATGCTGTTATATCGCACAGAAAACATTCAGATTCTGGTGCCTCATTCCCATGACAAAGGTGGCAACCAGAGTAGAGAATAGCACAGCATGGATCCTTCCTCCTGACAAAGACAGGAAGAAGAATGGGAAATAATGCAGTGAGCACTTCCTGTTCGAACATGTTGTAATCTTAGTGTTCTCCTCTCTTTCAGCAAGGATGTAAGACACTTAGGCCTGACACAGTGTAACTGTGATTTTATAATTGCTGCAACTCCAGCGTTTAGAGTTGCAGTATCTGCTTTACACATACAAAGGCATGTGATTATTTACAAGTATTTTCATTTTTGTCCAAGTGGATTAAAAAAAAATACAATTGTTTTATCATGAATGCAATATGTAGAACCTGGTATTATGGTGACGTTAGACTATCTCACAAAGAAAATAAATTTTGTTGATCAAAGGTAGAGAAAATGTGCTACAAAAGTTGCAGACACCAATATGTATCTCTGCAGGTTGGTGACGATAAGGAAAAAAGTAGTATGGCTCCGCGTGTGTGTGGGTTTATGCCATCATGTATGGATGAACAAAAGCTGGAGATTATGATAGCTAATGCAGGTGATAGAATACAGAACAATATCACATGTCACTAAAGATGAAATCTAAAACATGACTTATTAAGCAGATATTCAGATCTGTGTATACCTTCTAGTTGCTGTTTTTTAAAAAAGATCTTATTCATTTTTGAATGAATTCACTTTTAAGATTTATGATTTATATGAGGTACCTATACATTTTGGGGGGCTGTAGTGCAATATTTCAATGTATATATTTGCTTTTGTTTTAAAGGTCTTGTTATGGTCTTATGCAACTAGCCAGGGTCACCTGGAATGTGGAAACCACACCTCACCCACCTATGTAATCCTTTCTGTCCACATGTGAATCAAATGACGCTCACCTGTCATTACCTGGAACTGGGACAGGAGGTGCTGTGGTGTTGCACAACCACTCCTTTCCCAAGCCCCTTAAAGCCCATACTGGAGAGGGAAGAGTGCGCCTGCTTTTCTGCTACATACCTCATCACTCAGCTCTCAGCCTTTCCCTTACCCACTCATCCTCTTGCTTCCTACACAATTACTCCAAAACAGAAGGTAGCAAAGCTTTCTCCCTTACACTTTCGTTTTCTGGTCCACTCTCCCTCAATATGGACCATGTGTGTCTGTAGTCCTCATGCTCTGAATAAACTTTAGCACTTGCTTAAGCCATGTTGCTTAAGATGCTTTTTAAGTAAGAGGCAAGAACCTAGGAAATAAATGTTTGACCCAATTCTAGATTATACCAATGTTAGCACTGGGTAACACTCTGCTTGCTGGAAAAGTATTGCATGCACACATCCAGCTGAGGTTTTTACACAAACACCTTTGAAAGTTCATGACAGCAATAATAGCTAGACATATGGGAGTTGTGGCTCAATTTTTAAAATCTCATGTTTCCAAAGAATGTACTCCTGAAGCACTTTGCAGTTGTCCCAAGTTGAAGAATGCTGAAGACACTGCAGATACAAACAGAAACCTAGAAGATAGCTGGCATTCCTGAGCTGTCACTGAAAAACTCATATACAACAAGGGCAATTTTCATATTTTTGTGTTTCTAATCATTGGATTTCAGGTTAGTTTACCAAGAAAATGTATGTTACACATGGAGGAGAGTGAAATGAAAGAGATATGTAGGAAAAGAAATGTAGAGAAGATTCTCAGTAAGGAGGTGAGAACCATCCATCTGTGAACTCCAGAAAGGTCTTCAAACTGTTGAGCCTACAAGTGTAGGCATGGGGTGAAAGTGAAAAAGTTGAGAGCAAATTAAACTGTTCACTTCTTTCTTTGAAAGTCAAAGTTAGAGTAAGGGACACACACACACACACACACACACACACACACACACACACACACACAGCATTACCAATTTGATTGTCCAAATGGCTATAATAGCTGGGCCTGAACCATGCCCAGGCAGGGGTGATGAGCTTCTTCATGTCAGGGTCCAAACACCTGTGCCACTCTTCTTGCATAGAATATTAGCAGGGAGATGGATCTGCTGGGGAGCGCCTGGGACATGAACCAGTGCCCAACATGTGATTTTGACATTGCAGATAGCAACTTTATCCACTATGCAAGAAAGCTGGCCTCGTTTTTAAATGGATAATTTTGTATGGCCTACAAATGATGTTACCGATATCCATATGCACTTATCAGGAAAAAAAAATTCCTCAAAGCCTAAAGCAACATTTCTGTTCCACATCTCACATCATGTGTTCTTGGAAGTCAGATGAGCATACAACAACAACAACAAATCAGTCCAAGACTTACCCTTTTTTTCTCGGGCTTATTTAAATTTCCTAACTGGTTCTGAGATTTTGGTGCTGCTCTCAATCAATTAAAAATGTCTTTCCAAAAATGTGAATGTGTGCATGACTAGGGAACCATAGGATGAAAATTAAAATTTATAAAAAAGTATAAGTGACTATGTCAATTCAATGAAATAGAATATCTTTGCAATTTGTGCCGTATAAATAATATTTACTCATCTTTACTTGCTTTGAGTTACAGTAATTTATTGGAAATGGGAGAAGTTGGGCACTTAGTATTTCATTACAAAAAAAGGGCATCAGAATTTCATTATCATAAAGGACATCACACTGCTTGGTTTTGAATATATCAGGGAAGGAAAAGATAATGACAAGACTGTCAACTAATACTGCCCAGGTATAAAATGATTGATGCTTGCAAAAAATAAAATTGTAGCTTAAAATCTGAAAAGTCGTTATCTGACTTCCTTTCTTTTGTGCTTATCATGCAATTTCCTAAATATGTTAAAATATCTCATGTGCTAAAACCAAAACACTGAAAAGACACAATTCAAGATAACTAGTTATACACATGCACACGTAAATACATACACAAGTTTCCAAATATAACCACCAATTTTTGGCCTCTTTTATGCCATCTAAGAGACGTTAACTACAGTTACTGTATTAAATCACTCATTTCTTACAGGTATAACTTTGTCTTTAAAATGGATAGTTTCCATTTCTCCAGCAGTAGGGGTATATTAACTGGAATGTTCTCAATGTTTTATATTCAAATGTATGCTAATGCTTTCAAATAAAACCCAACTGAAGTGTTAAGAGTAGCATAGAATTTGTCCCTCCATTCTCTTCTTGCTTGTAGGTTCCTCAGAGAGGTCAGCTGTGAGTCTGATTGGGGTTCCTCTACATGTCAGTTGATTTTTTATGTGCATATTTAAGGATCTTTTCCTCATATTTGTCTGAAGGGAGCTTGATTATCATGTGTTGTGGTGAAGATCACTTTTGTTCAATCCTATTAGGACTTCTGTGCCCCTCCTTTATTCTGTTTCCCAGTTTTTTCTCCATATTAGGGAAGTTTTTGTCTATTATTTCATTGACTACATCTTTACAACTTCTCTTTCCCGTAAGTCTTATATTTGGCCTTGTAATAATGTCTCTTAATTCTTGAATCCTTTTTTTTTTCTTTTTAGCTTGACCCAGCTCTACTTTCAGCTTCTTGATTGCCCATTGTGGCAAGAAATGTCTTCCAATTCTGATATTCTTTCTTCTGCCTCATTCATTCTACTATTGAATCTTTCCACTGTTGTTGATTTTCTTTTGTGGTTTTTCATTTAAAGGGGTATATAGTAACTGTGTAATAGAGAATATCATATCCAGATGTGAGGATTCACTGCAGTATGCATTTCTATTTCCATATCAAAGATGGAGTCCCAAAGAAACTATTAAATATAACTTGACAATAGGATGCTGGACTCTCTGCCATTGTCCATGCACACAATGTCAGGATACATTGAAATAGCAGAATGATGGACTTATGACTGTCGATGAAGAATTATGCCATTCTAATAATAGAAGGGGAATCAGGGGGAGGGGGAGGGGACTTGGAAAGGGAGGAATGGAAATCCAGACTATGAAACTGCATAATAGGGCCCGGCGCGGTGGCGCAAGTGGTTAAAGGTCCTCGCCTTGCACCCCCGGGATCCCATATGGGCGCCGGTTCTAATCCCGGCAGCCCCGCTTCCCTTCCAGCTCCCTGCTTGTGGCCTGGGAAAGCAGTCGAGGACGGCCCAAAGCTTTGGGACCCTGCACCCGCGTGGGAGACCCGGAAGAGGCTCCTGGCTTCGGATCGGCATAGTATCGGCCCGTTGCGCTCACTTGGGGAGTGAATCATCGGACGGAAGATCTTCCTCTCTGTCTCTCCTCTCTGTATATCCGCCTTTCCAATGAAAAAATAATAAAAATAAATCTTTAAAAAAAGAAACTGCATAATAAAATAATTTTAAAAAAGAAAAAAAAAGAGAGAAAATGATAGAGCTTTGCCAAGCTCTCAGGAGTTTTTTGACCAACAGGCCCCTGAAACCGCTGAGAGGCAACAGTTTTCAGCAACAGCACAAGTGCCCGGAGATAGTCTGATGGAGTATGTCCATGTGTTGTACAGCATGCACAAACTTACTTATATTAAGAAATGGTAAGGCAGAGAGGTGTCTCCGAACAGTCTTCCCACCCAGCAATGAGACTGTAATTGGCTAGAAGGCATGCTTGTCTCCCAGGACCCATAGGTCGCATGCAACATGCACAGGTATGCCTCAGGTCACACTCATCACAGGTGGCTGACAGGAAGGCTGTGACTCGCATTTGACTTCTCAAAGTTGCTTATCAAGGAAGTCCCAGGACTGCTTGTCCAAGGACAGAAAAGAGTGACTGGGGTGCAGCCCATCATTCTCACATGCATGGCCAGTGGTCAGGCCAGGTTGAGATCTCCGTGAGCCATTTTCCTCACACATCTTTTAAAATACATGATATATAGACTCCAAAGCTATTTTGAATTGCAACAGTAACATTGCAATACATATAACCTTGAAGGTTATAGAGACTTCCATGAACAAACTTTCCAAGGGAACCTCTATAAAGAATCCATTCACTTGATGGCACAATTTCTAGCTTTTTCTTTTATAAATACTTTGCTTAAGCATTTAACATTTATACAGGTACGTTTTATATCTACAGAAATACTGTGAATATCTGTCATAAGATAATTGTCATAATGTATTGATAAATTTATCCTTTCCATGTTTCATATATTTCAAGTATGTATCAACACTGTGCAATTGTAGAATTATACAGTTACCTGTAACGTGGGAAAGATGATTTAAGATGACATTTTTCTTTCTATGCTGTCCAATTTGTGTGTTATATTTTATTTAATAGTATTTTAAAAAGAAATATATTATTTGATGAAATTATTGCTCAACTGAATTCCATCAAAATGTCATCTTTTATGTGTTTAAAAGGCTTCTTATCCTCTATTATTAAGTGGTAAAAGAATATAATTTGATAAAAATGGATACTAAAATGAGTGATTTCAGAAAAATATTATAATAAAACTTAACAAAATGCAAGTCAAAAGTAGAGTGATTCCCTGTATTAATTAAAAATCAATAGCACTTTAGTTTTTTACTCTCTTTTCCATATTCATACACATACTGTACTTACACATATATTCATACATTAAGTTTGTTTCTTCGGTTATTTGTGGTTGCATATGAACATTTTGGGTTCCATTTTTAGTTTATAAAGATGTCACATGACCATGATTTCTAGATCCTTATACCTATTGCATAATTTTGCAGCTGTGTTGTAGCGTCTTACAGCAATATTTTAAAAGGAGAAATTGCAGTTTCTTAGTAAATCTGAACCCTGTTCCTTAACTTTCTCATAAACTGTAGTAAGAAAAATTCTCCAAATAAATCATTTCCCTAGAAAATATATTCTAACACTAAACTTAGTATATACGCAACTTTTAGTTTATGATCCCAGAAATTTAACTACACATCACAATTTCTTACAAATGAGGTACTTCAAGGCTTGTATTGTGAAAGTGGGAAAAACCACCCTGCAACAGTGGCATCCAAGTTTGGGACCACTCTGAGTCCTGGTTGCCCCACTTCCCATCCAGCTCCCTACCAAGCAACCGAAGATAACTCAAGTGGTTGGATCTCTGTCCCCTGTGTGGGAAACCTGGAAGAAGTTCCTGCAGCCTGGCTTCCAGCTGATCCAGCACTGATGCATGTGGCCTTCTTGAGAACAAGCCAGCGGATGGAAGATCTTCCCCAGATTTGCTTTCCCTCTCTGTAATTCTTTCAAAATGAATAAATAAATTCCTAGTTGCTGACTCCAGCCTGGTTCAGCCAGGTCCAACATGAGCTGTTGAAGCCCTTGGAGAATGAATCCACACAAGGGATTCTCTCTCTTGCTCTCTCTCCTTTTCTCTTCCTCTTTTCCATAGACATATTTTAAAATATTTTATTAGCTTGAGTGCTCAGGTTGAAAACGTGCATGTGTTGAAAAGTTAGCCAGCCTGCATGTAGACTTAAGGTAGAGCATTTTGAACACCAGGACCTCAAGAAAATACTACAAACCACAAAGCAATTGCCTCTGCCCAAAGCCAGACTATGGGTAGCCTACTGACAAACATGCCTGTGAATGCGGGTTCAGTTTGAGTTCAGGCTCCTACTTTCGTCCATATACTAATGCAAATCCTGGAAGTAGCAGCCACGGCTCAAGCATCTGGAATGCTGCTACTCACTGGGGAGAGCTATGTCAATTCCTAATGTGCCTGGACTTCAGCCTTGGGCTGTTTCTGGCATTTGGAAATTGATGAAAGATATGGGAAATTTTCTCAGCCTCCCCACTCTCTCTCTCATTACTGTCAAATGAATGACTAAATAAACAAGTTAATAAATGATAGATAAATATCTTTAGAAGCCAATGTCCAAGAAGGTGACATGCATAGGACAAGCCCTACTTAGAACATTTTGCTTATTCATTCGTTGTGAGTTGTAGGAATTAAAAATAAACAGGAATGAGGACTGGTGTTGTAGCACAGTAGCTTAAGCTCCCAGCATCTCATATTGGAGAGCAGGCTCCAGTCCTAGCTGCTCCATTTCTAGCTCCCAGGCTAGAAAAACTTGAGAAATATGCAGAATCTGCCTTAAGAACATGGGCTCCTGCATCCAAGGGGAAGACCTGGACGAAATCCTGGCTCCTGGTTTCAGTCTGGTCTAAACCCAGCAGCTACGGTCGTTTGATAAGTCAACAAGAGAATAGAAACTCAGTGGTTTTCCCTCCCTCCTTCTTTCACTGTGTCTTTCAAATAAAAATTTTTAAAGTACTGAATGAGCTACCAATAGATGTCTAGATGCAGGAGTCATGACTGTGTTAATGTGGCTTTAATAAAACAGTCTAATGATATAGGCTTGCAATCTCCTTTTTGACAATGGAGGCAGACGCAGACATCCAAGCAAGAACTGTATTCTCTGTAGATCATAACCTCAGGGGATGACCTTGCTAAACCATATGGACTATTTCTTACCTAATTGGTACTATTGGTTTTCTACAAATTAATTCATTTCTTTCCATTATGGCACTGATTTTAACAATTCAGATTTTTTAGTCAGCTTGAGATGGCTTCTTTTTTGACTCTTTTGCTTTACCCAGGCTCCTTACCTTCCACATCACCTGGCCAGAATACCACTTGGCATAAAATATAAGGTTAAACTTCCCCCTTTTATGTCTTTATGCAAATGCACAAAGACCAGCACAGTTTCCACAGTGCTAGCAACTAGGAATCTTCTTTATAGTCTGTGTGACCCCAGGAGGAATTTCCATGACCAAAGCAAAGGAGCCCTAAGGCAGATTATCAGGGCTAGGCAAGAACAAAGAGGGACATTTCCATCCAATCCCACTGTGTGTTTGTGTCAAAAACTTGATGTCTTAACACAGAAGCTTCTGTGTGCACCTGTCTACTCTGCCAAAGACACTTTCTGGGCTGGATAGAAGTATTACAGACTGCCCATCCCCATCAGGACACGTTTTTCTACACCTATTTGGAGCCCATTTTGTCAGAAAGATACGGAACCAATCACAAAAAGGCATGGGCGGAACAGTGTTTCCAGTAACAGCACTTCAGCTCAAGGGATGATTAAGAGCAGAATCAGATTTATATGGAAACGATTTTGAAACTGTGGGTTTTACAAGCAAATTCAAGCTGATAAAACTTTCACAAATAATTTGAAATAATTCTATGACCAGATGATGGGGCATTGGGAGAAGCACACCACTCCTCAGTTAATCAGCATGGAAGGAAGATGTGTGTTATGTTTATTACAGTAGTCAAGGGTCTAGGTTTGGTTCTTTATTAACTGTGCGACCTTAGGCAGTTTTTGTTTTCCCAGAGATTTTTGTTTGTTTTGTTTTTTATCATGCTTACATAAATTAAATAAGTTAAAGCACACAGATTGGTTTCTACACGTACTAGTCACTTGGCAACTGTCCGTTATTGTTAATAGAAATTTAATAGAAAGCATACATTAACCTAGAAAATGAGTCAGTCTTGGCACTTAATAACTTAAAGTACATTAAAGTACATACGTCTTACGGATGGAATTTCATCTGATTTTTAAAGATGAAATAAGTCAAATGTGGGGATTTCAAGAAGTTAAAAGTGTAGTTAATTGGAGCTAGTCTAGCATTGTGGCATGGTGCATAATACTGCTGCCTGTGACACTGGTATGCCACATGAGCACTGATTTGTGTCCCAACTGCTGCACTTGCAATTAACTCCCTGCTAGTTG
Organism: Ochotona curzoniae; assembly: GCF_017591425.1. Lineage (NCBI taxonomy): Eukaryota > Metazoa > Chordata > Mammalia > Lagomorpha > Ochotonidae > Ochotona > Ochotona curzoniae. The sequence goes on along the minus strand of NW_024467095.1, from coordinate 7,907,895 downwards.
CCTGGGGAAAGCAGTGGAAGTAGACGTTACTATTTGGGCCCTACCCACAACATGGAAGACCTGGAAGAAGTTCATGAATCTAGGATTTGGTCTGGACCTGCCCTGGCCATTACAGTGATCTAGGAAATTAACCAGAAAACAGAGACACATTCTCTCTCTCTCTCTTTCTGTATCTCTGATTAAAAATAATAAGTTTTAGACAGTATAATTAGTGGTGGTTGCCAGGAGCTGAAGAGTGTAGCAAGGAGAGAGGTAAGAGGAAAAATTGATTGATGGGTACTGGGTTAGAGTTGGATAGAATAAGAAGCTGTGGTGCTCTACTGCACAACAGAATGACTTTAGTTAATGTTCTATTAAAAACCCAACTAGATGATTGGATTTTCCATGTGTTCACTATGAGAAATGTTTAACATTTCAGGATATAGGAATGTTTGCTCTGATCGGACATTACACAACACATATGTGGAAACATTTCACAGTATTACATGAATTTATGTGCATGTGTGTGTGTATAGATAGGTAGTGTGTGTGTCTGATTTTTAAGTAAAACAATACCATAGAGGTGGAGTGATGCTAAGTAAATGCATATATGTATTATACATTATTTAATTATATATACACCATGACTAGTTTTTCATATCCATGGTTCATTTGAAATCATATCACAAACCAGTGAGCTAGAAAGAACAGGCCTTATAATCATTGCACATATGAAGAATGTAACTGTCATACTGACTGGGTCATTGTTCCAGAGTTTGAGAATTCAACATTTATGCAATTTGCATGATTGGAAATTATCACAGTCTTTATGGAGAAGAGTGGGAAAGTTCATGAAAAAATCAGAAATAGAAGTATCATATCTCAGCAATCCACATATCAGTATAGAACTAAAGGGAATTAAATGAATACCTCGAATAGATACCTGAGCCCCCACATGCATCATAGAATTGCTCACAACAATAGAGATAATCGAAAAAACGGAAGTGTCCATCGAGAAATGAATGGATAAAGAAAACATGATAGCTACATAGAGAAAAGTTTAGACGGATGAAAGATAAAGAAGATACAAACAGTTTAAGGATAAACAAACTGATAGATAAATGGAATACTTTCCTGGATTAAAAGGGAGGAAAACCTGTGAAGAGAATATCCTGCAAGTTTGTTTGAAATCATCTGGTCTGACCCTAGCAATGGCAACCATAGGCAGGATTCAAAATTCAATACATTTTTAACATGTTAGCTTTCTTCTCAGTTGATAATGACCCCAGTAAATGAGGTTACAAGCATCCAAATGGCTCTTGGGAGAAAAAGATTCCCGACTTCCGCATGGCTTCAACTTGAGAACAGATGCAGAATGCGAAACACCACATGCTCTCTTATACTGAAATTTAAAGCAACAGAACTTACAGAAGCTGAGAGTAAGGGAGGGTACCAGAGGATGGGAAGCTGGGAAAACAGGTGCTATTGGTCAAAAGCACAACGTTTTCAGTTGTGTGAGATGACTGAAGACCCGATGTACAACTTGGTGCATGTGATTAATATTAAGCAAATAAATAATAATAAGAAGAAATGAGTTTACCATGCAAACATAAAATTAATTATATGAAGTGGAAGATAACTGAGAATCATCTCACATGTGCATGTATAGCAAAAGCTTTTGTCACCCTAAATGTATACAATTTTTAGTTGTCAATTAACACTCAAAAAAGCTGAGGAAATAAAAACAGATAACTGGGTACGTAGCTGATAAAATGCACTGATTTGGAATATTCCAAAATAGCCCCAGGATCCAGGCTTATAATGACCAAAATGTGTGAGAAAGATGAATTCCCTTGCTAAAGGCAAGAAACAGGATATCTGCTTATTTTCATTTTATATTTCAATAGAAAAGGATATCTACCTATAAATTTTTGACAATAGTCCAAGGCAGAAAGGAGCTCTGATTTATAACATTTTCCCATTTGCTGTTTCTCTGGTGTAAATACTTTAACTGTGGTAAATTTCAAGATACCTCTCTGGAATTATGAAACAGAGTTAGGAAGAGAGACTCATTTAGCTCTTTTTTAACCAGGAAGAACTGGCTCCCATATACTTTTGCAGTTAAGAGAAAAAATATCACCACAATTGGGAACCTTCACCTTCCATTGATCACAGCATTTTAAAGGAATATTGACACTTGTTCTTGTACGATATGAAATGGGAATTACTGCTAAATAGTGAATTGTTTTCATTTATGGCACTAGAAAGCTCTTTGATGACAGTTCCCAGATCCCAGCTTATTCCTTCTGAGTCCAGTGGAAAGAACCCCGAACCACACATAGATGTGTGTTAGATTCATTCCTTAAGGAGACGTGGGGTGTTCTGAGAGGTTTACTGGCAACTTGGACTTGGGAAACAAGACAATCATGTGTATCAGTGCTGCTCAGTCCTCACGGCAGGTTAAGGAAAGTACAGCAAGAGCTTCTCAGTTGATCTCTGGTTGCATTTTCCTTCGACCTTATCAAGTACAGATGTCACCCTTCTCAGTAAGGGCAGGTTACCTCTTTCGGCATTTCTATGCAATGGGTCCTTGACAGCCCGGCTGGTCTGACACCACTGAGTGGTCAGTGCAGACATCCGCCCACCACTCCCTTTTCACCCCTGTGAAGACAGCATATTCAACAAGGGGCTTGGGACAATTCTGGTTACTTTCTGCTACAACTTGGAAATTTGCCAGAGTAATTATCTCAGACTGACAGGAAGAAGCCTCTAAATCTTTTACAAACACCAGTCTAGTTGAATCATCATTGGTTGCCAGCTTAGGCCACAGCCATCTCCATGGGGCATAATACAGAATCTTGTAGTTTTGTCCAAAATTTCATTGTGCCATTTTGCATTTACTCAAGACAATAGACAAGGGTTATACGGATGCTTTATTGTTAAGCTTCCTGGTCCCGTAGACATATATAAAGTAATGGCTCCGACTGACTTAGGAGAGTGTAATTCCTTCTCCATAAGCCTGGTTCCTGTGCGTCACATTGTGAAAACTCAAGACAGAATTCGCTGTTGAACTCTACAAAGATCACGGGTGATTAGAAAAACCCTCCTCCACTGACATGTGGAGAAACTGACAATGGAGCAGACTCACTGATTAGAAAGGCCAGAGCCTCCTCCTCCCCATTTTCATACTCTCACATCCACCTCCCATGTACTGCAGCTTCAAAACAGTCACTCAGAGAAGAGCTTCTAGATTTTTCCATATTAAGTTTGACAGTTGAGGCTTAATGATAAGTAACTTGCCTCCAGCAGAAATAACTTCATCTTATGTAATATGGTAAGCCTTTGCCCTGGTGATAGAAGGAGTGAGAGGAGCAGTATTGATTAAAGAACTTTATGTAAATACATTTCAGCAGGAGTACCTTCCTTAAACAGAGCACTAACACTGCACAACAGCTAAAATCCGCTCCAGCAATTTTGCATCTGTAAGAAATGCTATTTGACAAATTAGTAATAGAGGAGAAAATGTCAAAAAATAAATGAAAACAAATCATTTTTACCATGCTCTTAAAAAGTTGACTTGAGACAAGCATTTAGGTGTGGCTAATCAAGGTAGTCCAAGAATGAAGGGAACAGGGTCAGAGAGAGCTTATGTTGAGGGCCGAGACCCTACCGTGAAGCCCCTGGGAATTGTAAAGAAGCCAATTTAAGCCTGCCTCTCAGTAGAAGATAAACTGATGCTTAGCATCCCCCTTTTCTCAGCTGCTGAGATGCGCTCTTGTAGGTTCTAACCACAACTCTTTGGGCTTAACCCTTCCTGCAGCTGACCATGTGCAGAAAGTGATGCTGGTGCTGAGGTGATCATTGGAATAAATAAGTACCCAGCACAGCTGTAAGTGATTGCGGAGACAGTGTTGGATGATATCAGGTGACACCTTGAAATTGACAGTAAGGGAAGTATTTATAACACAAGAACCAGAAAGGGGAAAATGTTATAAACACAAGTACCATTATTGTCGCTCGAAATGCCCAGTGTTCTTGTTCTAGAGGTCCCTTCTAATGAACTAGAGGCTGGAGTTCAATCCCACATGTGGAGCTGTCCCAAATCCAAACACACTCACATGAGGTTGGATTTCACCTTTTGTGTATTTGCTGACTTTGTTTCTTTTTTCACATTTGGATAGTTTCTTCATGAGTAATTCCAGCTTGCTAATTCGATATTTGTCTTATCTGTTATTTAAATTGTTCATTGAGTTTCCTCTCCCCAACACTCTGCATTTTCATTCTATGTCATTTTCTTTTCTCAGAGCCATCCATTAACTCCTCATAGTTTTCTTTCTTACTGATCTTTATGAATGTACTTTTGTACTGGTATTTCCTATATAATTCTGGGAGTCTCCTGGCAGTCCCAATATTAATGGTCCTTATCTCTGCTGGTTTTTTCATATGTTAGCTGACCTATTTATGTGAGTGATGATCATCATTTACAAGTCTTTTGTTCAATCTTCATCAGGTTGATCTAACTTGGGAAAATTTTTGTTCAAAGGATATTTTCTTTTATGGGTGATTAAAGGGGGGGGGGAATCTAAGTTAATTCAGTCCTCTTCATTCTTTGCCAAGAAAATACCAACCCTATGTTTTTCATCAAATGGAGCAATTTAAGTGTCTTGATAGCAATTGGCATCCTGTGCTCTGGCCCTAACTCCATGTCAACCATATGACTTCCATGTGTAGTTTGTATGTGCATGTATGTAAGAGGGACAAGAATGCTTTAAAGATGTTCCTGGATCTTATCAGTCATTCCACATAACTCAGTGAATACCTTAGGAATATACCAGCTGTTTTATGATGCAAGAGTCTGTTGGTCCATTTACTAAGTCATAATGCCAGAAATAGAAGCATAAAAATTCTTTCAACAGTACAGTAGGTAACATCCTTGAACACTTTCAAAGGACTTCTTTAAAAATGAATTTTTCTGAGTAATATCATGCACACAAATAGTTTAAAAATGTATTTGAAAGGCAAAATGACAGCAACAGAGGGATAAAAGAAGACGGGGTGTTTCATTTGCTGGTTCATGTCTCAAATGCTAGTAGCACACAGCTCCACCAGGGTGAAGCTACAAGTAAAAGGCTTTGTATTTCTGTAATGCAGGTAGCTTATGATAATGATAAAATTATGCATCCTTGACATGCATGAGATATAGGACACACCCACTGAAAACCTAACTGGTTGACAGAAAAGATCCTCTTAAAAGATGCCAAAAAAATTGCCTTTTCTTCTATTTTGAAGTGATATCAAGTTTCTAAAGAGATGGCATTTCCCAGTTTTGTTGAAAGGAATATGCAGTTATCTCATAAGAATCTTATACAGAACTGTAAGTATGATATTTTGACTCCAGTAAGCCCATAATAAAGCAGGATTGCTTTAACCATGACTAAATGTTCTTAAAACTCAGAGTTTCATTTTTATGTTGAGGGCATATCTATGCATATTTTATGTGTGTGTGTGTTTCCGTGCATACATGTGTTAGGTTTTATTACAGTACATACTTAGAGCTTCATTATTCCCAGGTTTTCCATATTCCTTATGTCATACATCCTGTGACAATCTCACATTAAACCATCTACTGGACGAATCGGCATTCGTTATGGGATAGAGTAGTTGTAGCTCTTTAGACATATAACTACTGTGTCATTTTGATGTAATTCTGTATAAATTTCAAACATTTCTATTTAACATAATCAAGTGGTATGAAATCTTCTTTTTAAATGGCAAGTATACAGCACTAGCTCAATTGGCACTTAGCAACGGTCTTTTTACAATATGCACAATAGCTTCCAGCAGGGAGTTTTTAAGGACCATCTTTTGAGAGCACAAACTCACACATGTACAATCAGTAGACATCAAGGTTCTATCTCCAGCTCCCCTTGAGATGTTATTTAGCTAATGTACAAATGTTATATCTAAGCTGTTCAGCCTTGAAAATAGAACACACAGTGGTATGCAGGTGCACACTCATCTTTCATTCTCCTGCCTAATATCTTCATATCCTAATTCTACAAAAAAATAACATCTTGAATGAACTGGGATTAATTTTTAGCACATCGAGATTTTTCATTTTTTAAAAATATGCTAGTGAGAAACATTTGGTAGTATAATTTTGCATAGTCGCAGAACACCATGGAGAGGATACACAGTAAAAGTTGCTTGATTATATAAAACTGAATTTTTCTGATTATAGTTACATCATCGGCTACTGACACTTGCCATTGTAACAAAGGACACACAGTCCAGGATTATTTGACTCTACATCATTCTCCCGGGAGATGAACACTGCGTCTTATTCATTATAGTATCTTTGTGCACTTGGTCGCCAGAATATAGTTGATCTTTAATCATATTTTAATGCATAAGCTAATAACTAAATATGGAAATCTTTTCTAAATAAACAAGAGTAGTTTCTTAGAAATCATGTACAAAAATCACATTGGGTGATTACAGCATGCACCATGCTTTTATGTTAACAAATAGGGAAGCTATATATTATTCAAAACACACACAGCCAAAGTTGTATTTTTTTCACTTCTCTAGTATATCAGTATTAAGTGCTTCTAGAACAAGAAGATTACAATGAAACCCAATTAGGAATTTCTACCAGGATTTCACTGTGGCAGCTTTGTTTACCCTGTTTTCAGTTCATTTTTATGTGGCTTTCAAAAGCAAGTCGAGCACTGTATCATGTGCACCCCCAGGATCACCATCTTCAACCCCGCTTTGACACAGCTTCACTTAATGAGTCTCACCTCCCGGGCTGTGTTGACACAACTCCTTTCCATTCCTATTCTTGTGGTGAATTTCTGGTACCAGAGACACCGTCTGCCAAGAAACATACCACACAAGGGATTCTCAAGGCTCTCCACAGTTTGTACTTGTTAGAAATCATCATATTCTGTAAGTTAATGTACAAGGTTAGCACTTCCCTCTGTCAAGCTTGTGTGTTTTCGGAGTGATTGTGAAAACCAGCATGGAGAAGACCAAGGCATTGAATGGGAACAATAAGATCATGCTTCTTTCTTTAATTTTGTTTTTCAAGTTTCATTATTAAATTTAAACACAAAAATCTAGTTTTGGAAAAATCAGAAAATTACTAACGAACCTTTTTTTTTTCCAGTCGCCACATCCAAAAACTGAAATGAAAGATTGTCTAGTCTTAGTGTGTGTCCTCGTGAGAGTAGCTGACCACTCGGTTCCCAACACAGTGTTTTCACTTTCTACCAAAACTGCTATAGAAAATATTGTACTTACCTAATTTGGCACTGATATTTGCTAAACTTAAGAATTTTTAGATGGTTAGACTCTTACGCTGCAGTCAGACAAGGCTTTGTTACATGAGAACAAGCGTCCAGAAATAGTGTAAGGACTTGAATTGGCTGTAATTCACCTCTCAACACACCATGCTAAGTCAATCTCAGAGAAACTAAGTAAATTTTTTTCTCTCATTTTGTCTAGAGTTGATAAAAAAAAGAGAACGGATAGGCAAGGGGGAAAGGGTACTTGAAAAAAGTGGCTTTTCTGTTACTTCTGCCCTTCCAAAGCCATTCTTCTTTGCCCATGTCGTACTAACGTTAGTTTAAATCATCTTATAAATAAAGGGGAATAACAGAAGATCATAGTTAGCGTAATTGCCCATAAAAGACACAAGTACAAACCACTCAGTTAACTATGAGAAAGTCCTTAAAATCCCGCGTCACCATATGCCGCTTCCTTTTTAGTCTCTCCATTAACAGCTTTCGAGTGCACTTGTTGGTCTACGCAACACAAGACGGGCATTATGTCCCCTTGTCTGCTGGGTTATTTAATAGCAATCTGAAAACTCTCGAAAACATCTAATACTGTGTAAGTTCCATGGAACCTGGCAGAGTGCCACTAAAGGCTTTTACAAAGTCTAAATCAAAGCAATTCAAAGAACAAACTTAGCAATGGAATGAAGTTGGAAAACCTATGCCACGGTTTGAACTCTTCCTTATTTTAACAGAATTTCCAAATGATAGATGACTTCAAAATTACGCTACAAATTATGAACTTTAGTTAGGCTGTGGAGATATTGAATACGTAAAAGAGAGACTATATTGGGCTCATGTCTCAAAAATGTTGCCCTCCGTTTCTTCTATTGCACACAACATGTTAAAAAATTATTCACAGAAAGAAGGGTATTTCCTCTGGAATTTTATTCTCAAGTATATGTAAGTGTCTGAGCAATAAAAAAATATTAACTAACCATATATTTTGCTTTTTATTCTAAAACTGATTTTTTAAAACAGTTGTAACTTTTTAGAACAAATCACTTAAAGCCTACTCTGAGTTAAATCATCGGCAACTTCAGAATTTGAAAAGGTTTAACTGATTTAAACTATTAAAATCCTCTGTGAGGACAAATTACAAGCCAAATTTTAGATGGAAAGTTTCCAAAATCTTGAGCTATTGCATTGACAAGCTCACTCAGTTACCTTTAGAATTCTAGATTACAACGCCATGGCCATGAGCAATGTATTTTTAAGAGTGCTGTGATCCACACCAGACAGGAGCATTTTACTCTTCTCCAAACAAACAAACAAAAAGCCGTAATGAAGTCAGTTTCTTAAGAGGCCTCGGCCATTTACGTGACTTAGTTTTCCTTTACAGGCGTGCCTTGTCCATTTTGGGGAAACGTGCCTACTATAATTTTAGTTTTTCAAAGTTGTTTTCAGCTCCTTTTCAGATACAAACTCAAAAGCAAGTCTTTTGTCCTCCTAGTAGAAAATCAATAAATTACCCCCAGATGAGAAACCATCAAAATGAAGATGATGTTCCTAAGAATTTTCAGTCTAATAAGTATTTAGAGCCTAAGTTTAAATATTATTATTCTAGGGTTTGTGCATAACAACTCACACAACTGCTTTCACTGCCAATTGAAACCTATTTTTTAAAGGACAATTTAACCAAGTCAAACATTGCTTGATTTGCTTTTTAGTTGAAAGCACAAGGTGAATTGGTTCAATGATAAGTAAATATTGCTTTCTGCTCCAATAGAATCACATTTAAGAAGATGTATTTAAGTTTTACATCTTTCCATATAAACCACTGAATGATAAATAGGTTAAAAAAAAAGTTACAGGCATTAAATAAAGTATCTTCTATATCCATGTTTAAGGCATGTTGTTTCCTATGATAGAAAAGCCTTCTCCTGTTCACTGTAAGTACTAGAAAAATTATCAAATATTTTGGACATCAAGCATATGCTCCAATTCAGAAAGGTAAATGCTTAGACATGAATCAGTAGGAAAGTCTTGAAAAATCGATACCAGTTAAGAAATTCCTGACAATTTAAGAGTTAAAATTGTTCAAGAGAGTAAAGTTTACCTTCTTGCATGGTATACATAAATAAAATTTCCTTGACCTGAAGTAAGCCAAAATAGATTCTCTGAAAGTTCATTCTGCCACTAAAACGCAGCTTAAAGTTAACCTACTAATGTCTCACTTTTACTAGTGCTTGGCTTGGCTTTCAGGAGATGTATTTCCCCTGTTGTTATCTTACCTGCACATGAACAAAAAGCTTTCGGTTTCCTGTAGTTGTCCAAAATTGAAGCACAGTAAATGACTAACATATTAAAAAGCTTAAACATAAAAAGAAAGACGTGCATATGCTACTAGGAATATGTACACATGTAAAGGTCTGTTTACCATGTGAAGCGTGTCACAAGCAGGCTGGGTTGTTGAGGAGGGCATCGGGAACAGAGAGACGATAGCAGGCATTGCTGTGGTTGTTGGAGCCAGCACTCCTCAGTTCTCAGTGACACATTTATTTGATATCATCTCTTCTGAACTCAGTGTTCAGAAAAGCTACACTGGTAGCTTTAAATTTGCCTTAGTAAGAGTACTGACATCCTTAACACTAGCAAACAATACAAATCTGGGATTTTCGCTTGCTTTTAGTCAGCCACCAACTCCTGCCTTCATGATATAGTTAGCAGGAGAGCAAAGAGGGAAGGGGAGTCCAGTTAGAAGAGATGACGTGTGACAGGTGGTGATCCTCACACAGAACCGTGTTGGTGAATTTTGAATCAATCAGTGCTGCCAGAACATAGAATATGAGAAGCAAGAGTGAGCGCAAGCGAGTGAGAGAATATACATACATGTACACACACACACACACACACACATCAGAAGAACAGGAAATTTCCTTAGAAGGTTGAAGAATTTGGATGCAATCCAACAACAGGGTAGTATTTCACATAGATCGATCTTTCAATCATTCATTTCCTTATCATCTGAAAAATTAAAATTCTTGACTTCTACTCTAATCTTACTGAATAAGAATCTTTGAGAGTAAACTCTGGAATATAACATTTCAAGAAATATCCCAAATATCTTCATGCACTCTGAAGATTGAGAACTACACTGAATGTTTTTAGGTAGGATTGTAACAATATTGCTTTTTAATCCTCTGATTGTAAGCTTACCCAATTCTAGGAGGGCTTTGAGGATGGAAAACAGTTAGGAGCTCTAGGCAAAGAGAAACTATGTTTTGGAAAACTCAGCATCAGAGTTCACAACCTCAGCACTCCTCCAGTTTTATCCTGTATCTTTATCTAGAGCCATCCTTTCCCTTCTCGAATGTGTGGCCCAGAATGTCTCCAGACATTTTCAAACACCCTTTGAAAGGCAACAAAAGCCAATGTGTGAGAGCGATTGTTCTCTTGCCTCTACTGTCCTTTTAATTGGCTCTAGATGAGGCCAATGATAATGGGACTTACTCATTCCATAAATGAGTTTGTATTCTCAGCTTCCAACATTGATTTTATCATCGTGGGATACACAAGATAATAATATACTGATATTTTACAGTGATCAAATAATTTACTTATCAGGTATTGTATTTACTTTAAAACAGGGTTGATTTTTCATGAAAATAATATTAAATGAGATTAATGTTATGTAAGTCTTATTAATAGGTTACATTTCTTATTTTCCTTCTCATCCCTAAAAGTCCCCCAACCCCTTGTAATATGTGAAATAATTTGCATTAATGCTAATGTTTTAACGTTATGACTTCCTTATGGTAGTTCTTTATTCAAATGCAAAAATGGGACATTTCTTGCATGTAATATATTCTAAATCATTAGCAGAATTATTTGCATATTGGAGGCATCTCCATGGTGAAAGGAACTATTTCTCCTTTAAAATTGTATACCTAGAACCTATATTTCATTACTGGTTGCCCAGGGGATATTTTTTTTTAAGTATTCATTCATTTAAAGAAAATATCCTTTTAATAGCACAGTTTCACAAAATGTATAACATGAAGAGGATTAGTTATAATGCAAGTGCAGAAGGTAGAGAAAAGTAAGGGACGAAACATTGTTTTTGCTCACATGAAGTCAGGATGAAGGATGTAAGAATGTGAAGGACAATGACAATGAAGTTTGAAGGGAAAGTGCCTTGTTGAAAATCTCCAAAGGCTCACCTTGGTAACTTGACAATCTCGTCTGTTGTCTTGTGTTATTTCCCCAGTATTTCTTATTTAATGATATGGATTACTGGATAATGGATGAGATTGTCTCAGCATCTCAGCATTTTCCTGGAAGGATAGCTTCCTTTTTCTCCTTGGTAAACTTCCTTTTAGCAACTTTGTATTCTTATACACAGTGACTCACAACTTGCTGAGATGGTGGCGTGTTTAGTCTAATAGCATTCACCAGTGAGAATGTTCCAGAGAATGGTCTTTGACAGTGCCAAGACTGTATTTCACAATACCTACTTGGCATTTTACATATTGATTTAATGTCTCTAGTAGCTCCGAGGAAGATCCTTGATATTTAGTAATTGCTATTTCTTGTGACAAAATTTAATCATGTAGTGATTGCTTCAGATATTATTTTCAGGTTTAGTTTTTTTACTAATGAGACTTGTGTATCTCATGAAGTACACTCTGGTAGGTACTGACATCTCCTTAAAATTTCAGAAGCCATCATTGACTTTCATAAGACCATGGTTCAGGAACAATTGTTTGCCAAACTGTTGTGCCCCATAGGAAATTTGAGTCTTGAAGAATATCTGTCATGTATTCTGATTACTCATTGGTTTAAATGCCATAGCCTGGTCTTGGTTGTCAATCTTCACAAATTATAGGTTTCATTCCTTGCTTTTTAGAAAGAAATCAGCTTGGCGCTTTTAAAGCATCCTCTGGTGGAGGCAACGCAATTTAATTACATGTATGTGAGGTGAGTTTTATATGTGGGGGAAATTAATGTGGCCTCTTATCTGGCTATGGTAATATTTTTATGCAAAAATCAAAATTATGGCAGATACAAGGAATCATTCTCACAAACATGGATACACAAATACACATGCAGCACAAAACTTAAGAATAAGAAAAATATATTTTTATTGTGATGCTAAGGACACTATTTTATCAGGAGAATTTCCATTCCCAGATCCACAAAACCTGAATTTTCAACATTCAGTTCATCCTATGAACTTTGTTTTGTTCTCATCAAAGCAGCTGCAAATGCAGTTAATTCTTGAATATGGTAGTCTGCAAAATTGCTAATGTTTTAATTTCCTTAAACATAAAAACAGTAGGCTTAATAACAGTAGATTCTAAAGAAACTAGATGAGGCCAGCACAATAGCATGGCAGGTAAAGAAGCCACTTGCCATCAGCCTACATGGGCATCAGTTCCTACCCCAGCTACTTCCTACTCAGCCAGCTGCTGATGGCATGGGGAAGGCAACAGAGAAGACCCATGAGCATGTGTCCCTGCATCCACCAGGAGCCCTGGAAGAAACTTCTGGCTTCTAACTTCAGCTTGGCTTCACTCTGGCTATTGTGGCCTCTTGGACTGTCTCTTCACCTCTCTTAAGCTATAAGTTTGATATAAACAAATAAATCTTTAAGATGAAGAAAAAAACCCAAAAATGATAAATGAAAGAAAAATGCTAAATGGTAGGTAGTGACGGCAGAAGCAGTCTAAATACACTATTTCTGAATGTTGTAGCACTTTTTTCTAGGTACCATTGGTGACACTAAAAGATAGGAGATGCCAGATGAGGATGGGGCATTACATGGATGCCACGATCTGTGCGTAATTTCTGCCCTGCATACTATAGATAAGGTGAAACAATATTGCATAAATTCCCACAGAACACAGTAATTTTCACAAAATCTTGCTTGAGGATCAGAGTAACAAGGAAAATGTCATGTTTCTTGACTATTTGGAATAAATAGGAGATACATATAGCATGTGTATTCATCTCTATTTTTAGAGGAAAAAAATTCTCTGCATACAATAGAAATATGCTTAACATTAGAACACTAAGAATTTGCCCTCATGTTTGCTCTAATTTTATTTTTTGGCATGTAGTCATTACAATCTAAAAAATGATCACATGTGAATCAAAATGAGATGGAGATGAAACTGAAGATTCACCAGAAAATATGGTTTATTTCCCCAGTATTATTTAAGCATTGATTCCTGGTCTATTCAATCATTTATTTTTTTCCTTGTGAAAATGACAGGTTTTTTCTTTCTTCCTTTTTTTTGTTGGAGGGAAGAGTTGAAGAATGGTTGGATACCACTGAGGAAATCATCTGTTTCCATTTAGATTCTGGAAAGCGAAGGGTAAAAATAACAGATACAGAGAGAAAAGTTTTAACTGAGCTACTTGACTGTCATACCCAATCTTATTACATCCAATATTGAGAAAGTTGAAGAGGTTAAACACACACATTTAGTTTGATTTCTTCCATTGTGTGTGTGTGTGTGTGTGTGTGTGTGTGCGCACACATGAGTGTGTGTGTTTAAAATATGTACTTGGCTATATTTTTGTATGCCACAGAGAAAAAACTTACTTGCTTAAATTTTATCCACATGTATCTTTGACTGAAGAGAATGGCCATTCTTTTCTCCTTTTTAGTAAACTATTAAATTAGCTTTTTCGGTGAACCCAATTGTTTAAAAACACATTTGACAGACTGAATATGAATATAGTTCATTAATTGAATCCACATTTATTTCATGAATGGATGCTATTGCTACTAAAAAAGCATCCCTTGCGATGTCCTCTCCCTCCCCCAAAAGTGCCAAGACAAGGGATGAATATGAGTAGATTCGTACTTTTGTCTATCTATCAAATTAGGAGTTGATAGTTTCAGAATCCATTTTTAATTCACCCTTAAAGAATGGATCTCCTGTTCATATTTGCTATTGAATGTTTCTTCATACTAATCATGCGTTTCTGCTCATTTTCTCCATTGTGTTTTCTCCCCGAGGGAAAACAAATGTCAAGGGTGCAGGTAGCAGGTTCTGATCTTTTGACATCTTTTATGTGACCTCTCTAGACACCTAGAGAGAGAGTGCTTTAAGTGAGTTTTTCAATCTAGGAAAACTCCTTGAGAATAAATGAATCACTGTGTGAACAAATATATGAAAATTTTTTATAATGAGATACATTAATAATTAGACTCAACAATATGCATGCATGCTTTTATTTATGTATTTATTACTAGTACTCTTCACTAGAGAATTCATAATACTTCTCTCACCAGGAGTGGCCAAGCCAATATTTGTTTTATGTGTATGATAGGATCTTTGTCAGTTTCATCAGGTGTCTGCGCATTGTATCTAACAATCCATTTCTATTCTAAGGATGCGTTCTTGTTGTGTATGCCATTTTGTCTTTCTAAGTGCTGCATACTATAAGTGCTGAATACTATTTTTCCTATTATACACCCTACCAGGATGTGTATTTTTGTCACTTACTTGAGAGATAAGGTAGCTACATTTGCGCAATGTGTAGCTGTAGATCCAGTTGACTAGGACCATTATAAGAAGGGTGAACCAATAATTATGGTGCTCATAAGACCAGGATATAGAGTAAGGTCTCTGGGTTCCAGCTTTAATTACAAGCTCTTACAATCGGACCAGACTATCGTTGGGGGATTTGACTTGATTTATATGTCCTACAGTTTAGTTCTGAAATGGCACTGGCACTCTGACCTCTTCTGCAGTTAAACGAATTCATTTAAAAATTAAGCACCTTTACTCAGTGACATGATCAGAAGTGTTCAGCTGGCTGCTGTTTTGGGGCCAGAATGAAGCCTGTGTTACTTAGAGGAGACAAGAGGAATCTCCCCTCTTGATGTAAAAAAAAGAAAAAAAAAAAGGAAATGAAAAGAAAAGCTTACCAGGGGTCTGGGAATAGGATTGCTAAAGAATGTGTGTAAGGAAAATGCTAGCAAAGAGAAATCATGGACAGAACATCTAAAATGTATTGACTTTGAAAGTGGAAAATGAGATCATAGAGTCACAATTTCAGCCATCCTGTGGCAGGTTACGATGCTGCTCAGGATAGCCACCCTCACGCCCTGCCAGAGTTCCTGGGCTCAGCCCTCAGTTACAGTGTTAGATTCCCAGCTTCTCAGTTTCCCAGGTAGCATCCTGCTAATGAATCCTCTAAGAGGAAGTAGATGAAGGTGACAATACCTGGATCCTTGTTGCACATGTGGGACCCTCCAGCTGACTTCAGGGATCCTGGTTTCGCTGAACATCGTGAGGATCAGGGGGCGAACACTTGATGGAAGATCCCTTATCATTAGTCTCTGCCCCTCCACCTTTCAAATGAAATAGGCAAATTAAAAAATTGAAAAAATTGATGTATGCTGATTGTGTGCCCAGCATTTGTTTGCATAAAAAAGATTTCATAAATAAACATTGTAATAAAACTTTTACATATTATAGATGCTTATCATGTACATTTAATTGTATACATCACAAACTTTAGTGTCAAGTATTTTATCTGAAAAATTGGCCTTGCTAAGTATGTTGTGCATGAGCAGGCATGACTATATGTTTGCCAACACTTTCCAAAGTGGGAAGAAAAGCAGAAATGCTACTTGCTTTGTAGGCAATAACAAATGAGATAAATAGCCTCTAACAGAAATGCATGGAAGTGTTTCAAATTCTTTGCAAATATCAAAGTTTGTGTATTATTCTGCATATTTGTCACATTAACTAAAACACCCCAAAGAAGATTCTTGGGAAAGAAAAGGTTTATGCAAGTTTACAGTTTGGAGTTACAGTTTAAGAAGAGGCACACCTACAATCTGGCATCATTACAGGGGGGTCAATGGCAGGTGCACAGCAATGTCTACATAGCTGGGGAGAAAAGAGAAATTGTAGGCCAAACTCAAAGTTACCCTTCCCTTGAGAACCAAACTCACTTCTACTTTATCCTCTCATGTTGAGCTTTCTTTGGCAATTGGAGGAGTAATATCAGTTTAATTTATTCCAGGAGGATGCTCAAAGCCAAGCTTGGAGGATAGGCATTCTGGTTTTATCTTTGATGTACACCCTAAAACACAGCAGAGAGAGACATGATCTAAAGTGTGGAAGCTCGGGGGACAAGCTGCAGAGAGGTTAGTTTTCATTTCATGTGTTATGTTGGCAGAAGAGAGTGGATTTATCTTCAAAACAGTGTTCCATTGTTACCATAATGAGCATGCTCTCATTTTCAAGGAACCTGATGGGGTGCCTGCCTGTTAAGTGCTAGGAGTTTAGCTATTTTATGCACTAAATCGACCAGTTAGAGTTCTCAGTTTTCAGAGAATGTATATTAAAAAATATTTAATGAAAGAAGTCAGCATGAGAGTTGGTATTTCCCCCCAAATATTGAATAGAATAAAACCACGAGGTCATAAAAATAAACCTGCCTCAGTCTTCTGCCAGTTTTTCAGAGGTGTGTGGGAGAACGCTGGAAAAGCTGGAGGCAATGGGGTAAGTTACAGATGGGATAAATAGAGCAGCTTCTCTAGGTGTCCTGTCATCTTTATTCTTTGCATCTCATCATGTCAGTCATAATGGATCGCCCTGGCTTCTAGAAGAAACCCAGAATCCCAGGAATTGTGCTTACAGTGCAGATGAAGTTCCTTTCTATATCAGCACTTCTGTTCTTCATTGAAAACAAAACCAAAATGCAAAACATCCTAATTTTTCTCTCTTTCTGGAACGTCGTTCAGCAAATAAGTAACAATGTAAGGACTACTTTAAAAAAGTGAAAAACAACTTAAATTTGGGAGTGCACATGAATGAACTAAGATGATATATTTTAATGATTTGAAAGCATATAAACTTTGTTTGCAAAAGAATGTATGGAAAACAGGATACATAGAATAGGTTAACATTCTAACATCAACACTAACACATTTTCTACACTGTGCCTACCAACTCTGCATGACTGCTTCCAAAAGCTGTGGAGACCTCATTGAATCAAAGTGACACTCCAGAGGGAGACAAACACAAATTTGTTGTTGCACATAAATAATTTCATAGTGCAATGCCTTGTAAACCATTTTCTAATCCTCATGCAACTTGAGTTTGTTATTTAACATTCTGTGGTTCTTGTACTCTTCAGCAGAAACACACTTTGATGGTGCAATGACATTTTAATATCTCTAATCAGCTGTATAAATTTCAATGGCAGACCAAGTGTTGGGAGACAAGTGCTTGGGAAAATCCCTAAAAGCTCTTGAGGATCCCAAGCATTGCCAAATATGATGCGGTCTTCCTGTCAAAGAAACAGTATTGTTTGCTATGCTTTCCACAAAACGTGATACTTAACTGAAGGCAGACATCGTTCCTATCAGTTAAGATGCCCACAATCCCACACAGCCTATCTGGGTTTAGCCTAAAACTGTGCTTCTTTCA
The DNA here is from genome assembly GCF_017591425.1 of Ochotona curzoniae. Lineage (NCBI taxonomy): Eukaryota > Metazoa > Chordata > Mammalia > Lagomorpha > Ochotonidae > Ochotona > Ochotona curzoniae. Next base: position 7,890,173 of record NW_024467095.1, on the reverse strand, counting down.
GGATGGACCCTGGGAGGCAGTAATGATGGATCCAGGGATTGGATCCCTCCCACCCACGTAGGAGAACTCAGCTGAGTTCCTGATTAGCAGCTGTGGCCTGGCCCAGTACCAGTCTGTGTAGAGATTCAGAGAATGAACCAGGAAATGAATTTTCTCTTCTCCTTTCCTCTCCTCTTCTGTCTCCCCCATTTCAAGTCAATTATTATTCAAGTCAATTATTTCAAGTCAAAAAATAATACATAAATGTCTTAACAAAAGAATTTGAAAGTAGTTTTGCCATAAAGGAGCAAAGATGCATCTGTGGTTTATTTATGAATGAATTAGTTGTTCATTTAATTTTGGATATGCATTGGGTTTCTGTCTCAGAGCAGCCTTCTTCTCATGTCTGCTAAAGGGGAGGGAATTGGAACAGTTGGAACAGTTGGAAAAGACATGCATCGTTAGCTTAATTTGTCAAATAAGACATAGCTTTGAGGCGCTCACTTATCTCCTTAGGACCCTGCTTACAAAGGCAAATTCTGCACTGCCATCCAGTCACGCTGTTATTTGGCTTCGGAAGCATGAACTTGAACCTGTAGACAAGATACCAGGTTGCTCTAAGAAACATATTTGCTGACATAGAAAACAAACAAACAAAAAAATTAATCAAGCCAACTAGGATCTTCCTTCCATATTATCTTGGGATTATATTGATTTTTTTTTAAAAAATTACTTATTTTTAGTTGAAAGGCAGATTTTGCAGAGAGGGAAGAAAGGGAGTAAGACCTTCTATGGGCTAATTTACTCAACAAATAGCTGCAATGGGCAGAGCTGAGCTGATCCGAAGGTAGGAGCCAGGAGCTTCTTCTGGGTCCACATGTTGGCTTGGACCACCCTCTGCTTTCCCAAGGCACAGGCTTATTTACATGCTGTAAGCTTGGTTATAAGGACAGCTGCAAGCTAAATTGGCAGTGATGCAACCTAGACACAACGAGATGTCGATACAAGAGGAGAGCTAGCCTGCAGCGCCACTGTGCTGGCCCCAGGAACTATCAAGGTTTGCTTTGTGTTCCCTCCCATCCTTCCAAAATGTGACACCCTTGGAATACATACCTGTCAAATATTTGTCAGACAATATTGTCCTAATTACATAGTTATTTAAATAAAATTCCAACCGTTGTATTTAGTAGCGTACTATCTGCCTATGACTTGCTGATTTGGATCAACTCTGCATCATTAACTTTAAAATGAGGTTAAAAGAGAAATTTAAATTCATAATCATTTGTGATTTGAAATTCCATTCCTGAATAGACATATACTCACGTAATCGCTAGCCTATCAAAGACGAATCAATAAAGTATTTATGTCTTTCTAACTCTATGCCAATTTTCATAGAAAATGCACTGTTTTCATTTAGTTCTAAATTTTGCTAAACCATTCAGTACAAATGTACTCAGCGAAGAGTTTTAATTAATATTAGTTCTAGTTAATTCAATTTGAACCCATTTTTAAAATAACCATACCCCCAGAAAACAAACAAAAAAAATCAAAGTGTTTTATTGGGACATTTATAATTTTGTCTCAAACTTAAAGCAAACGTGATGCTTTTCCCATGTTCCTGAATATACTCAGTAATAGTAACTTAAAAGAATGCTTAAACATGATTTTGTCACTTTTTAGGAGCCATATCAGTAGCTTTTAAAACACTGTTCTTTTTTTTTTTCTTCTGCAGTTGTGTCTTAGTTTGCATTCCCCTCTTTTTATATTGAGATGCAACTGAAATGATCTTTTCCTGGTAATATTGAAATTTCAGGATGGCTGGTTGGTGTTTTCAACCTGGCATAGAGGCAAGCGTGATCGTGTCCAGTTTGTTTCTCCTTACTGCCCAAGGAGAAGCGGGGCAGATATTCCCCCACTGCACAGGAGGCGGGCCTGGACCCTGCAGACAGCGTCACACGTGACGCTGACACTGAGAGTCAATATTTTATGCCAGCTCAACTTTTGGGGCGATGATATTAACTTTTTTAAAAATCCAAATATTATCCTAATTTTATTTGATATGCTAGTGCAAATGGAGGCTAAAGTAACGGAGTGAATCATGAAATGCTTTGTATTTTTTCTTCTGCAAATACTGAGGGATCACTGTGTGACATTAAGAATTGTTTTTAATATGAAACTTGCAAAATTAGAAGGGATATGTGGCAGTAGAGATAGCTTTGTTCTGGCATTTTTTTATCACATTGTGCTTTTTTTTTGACTTTTATTATTAACCTTTTAGTAGAAAATTGGCTTACCAAGAATTTATGAATTAATAAGTCTATTATAATGATGAATGATAATTACCATTTAAATCCTGACTCATTCATCAGCTTGTTCACTGCATGTCAGGTGACATGAGAGTGTATGATTGCTCTTCTGGTGAGTATTTTTCAACTGATTGTTATACTTTCTTGAACTTTAGATCCTCATACCATATTTTTAAAAGCATGATAAAATGCAGTTGAGCAGTTTGAAGAAGAAATTACAGAGCATGCTATAAATAAGAGATGAAGAAGTGACTTTAATATTTTTAGAAGATTGTCCTTATATTCCAGTGACAAATGTTGAGTACCCAGGAGGGTCAGATGAAACGTTCAGACACGGGCAGCTTCAAGGGCTGCAGAACCAGCAATGCTACATGAGCCAACTAGTCCCATCCAGCGTCAAGGAGGGTGATTTTGCTTTTCAATAAACCAAAAACCACCAGGATATGAATCGGATGTCTCCAGGCCTTTCTCTATAGGGAAAAGCCTGGTCTTCAGACTCTGTGCACACTGGTTGGCAGTTTAGACAGACACAATGGGATTAGATAGACCTTAGGGAACAGAATCGCGGCTGCTTCCAGTTTTCATTATGGGAATCAAAACAGCAGGAAATGTCCAGACTAACAGGTTGCATGTGGTTTTCACTCATTGGGCAGATGTCATTCAAGGTATTCTGAAATTGCAAATATTTTGTTAAAATGCAAATTCTTCCTTCCCACTTATTGTCTCTGACAAAGCACAGACATTTAAGACGTGAATATATGCTATGTTTTCCACTTCAGATTCAAATTAAACTCTTCATGCCAATAGCATAAGAACAGAAGATACGATTTGAGATCCTTAAGTTGACTTTACCTCTTTCCCAAAGCCTCGCTTAACAAAAAAGAATGTCTCCTGATATTAGCATTTGTGTGCTCACCAAATAAAGATGTGCTAAATTGAAGTCTGTAATTTCTGTACTCAAGATTGGAACTCTCTTAGAACACACATTTTTACAAGCCCACAGTCATACCAAATATTGTGAATCCTCCCATCTTTAAAGGCCTTTTTTCATGGAAATATTTTAAATCTGTGCCACGACATAAAACTTTCGGTGAGCACTATTGGGGTTGTGAACATGCTGTCCAATTTCAAAGCCATTAGGACCCTAAGTGTTGGGGAAAATCTGATTAAATATGATCATGTACAGCAATGGTTATATTTTACTACACATCCAAATCAATTGCAAAGCTGGCTATATCTTAATTTGCTAGGCTACAGTCCCAGCGATCCTCATAGGGAAAGTCTGGGGGAGAACTTGCTCATTTGCCTTTGAGTCATTTCAAATTATGCTGTCTTTCTGATGCTGTAACATATTAGCACAAACTTAGAGGCTTGAAAACATGAATTCTTACGTTACAATTTGGAAGGTCTGAAGTGGGTGGGATTTTCTTTTTTAGATTTATCTATTTTTATTGGAAAAGTGGATTTACAGAGAGAAGGAGAGACAGACACAAAGATCTTCCATCTGCTGTTTCATGTCGCAAGTGGCCACAATGTCCTGAGCTGAGTTGATGAGAAGCCTGGAGCCTGGAGCTTCTTCTGGGTGTCCCACCCACCTGCAGGGTCTCAAGGCCTCGGGGAATTCTCCACTGCTTTCTCAGGCTACAAGCAGGGAGATGGATGGAAATTAGAGCACCTGGGCATGAACCAGTGTCCATATGAGATCACAGGAGTGCAAAATGAGGTTTAAGACACTAGGTTATTGTACCAGGCCAGTGGGTGGGATTTTTAATGGTTAAGCTCAGAAGGACTCTTCTCCAGGCGTCAAAAGGATTCATTTTATTGACTTCCCCAGTTACTTCAATGAACCTGTATATTGCTTGCCCCACCACCTCTTTCATCATCTGCAAAACAAAATGGGGTCCCAGCAGTGGGGTCTTTACTATCTTTGCTGGCCTCTGCCAACACCTCTCCAACTTGAATGCTCCTGTGGGCCTCTTACAAGGGTCCTTTAAGGGTGCCAGCTCTTACCCAGCTCTTATGCAGCTCCCAGCTAATTAATCTGGGATAACAATGGAGAACGGCGCAAATGTTTGGGCTCCTATGTCCACGTGGGAGACAGCCCAACCTCTAGTTCCGCAGCTAGTTGAGTAGAGAACAAGCAGCTGAAATAAGCAAAATAATTCTTTTTCAAAAGGGTACTTCAGATTATAACAAGCCTGCGTGAGAACTCAAGGGTACTGTCCTCATTTCAACATTTTAACTTCATTAAAGTTCAAAAACCCTTTTTGTCTTCTTAAGTTACTTATTGTAGCTCTTAATACTAGCCTGTAGTTGGAGATCACTGGTCCTTTTCCGAAACCACGTAATATTAATACAGCCATTCTTTGAGGACCATGGTTGAAGAGATTCACTGTTCTGTATTATTGAAAAATACACTCTGAATCCCAACATAAGTTTCAGCTAAATTTTACAATTCAATAATGAGTCTTGGCTCATTCAAATCAACTATGGAATGAAAAACCGAAGACTGGGCTAGGCCAGTCGCAGAACAATGAAGTCAAAATCGCTGGGATATGATTCAGTATTCAGCGTTTTGTTAAGTTCTGCTACTGAATCCCAGGGACTCAAGTTTGAGAACTTCTGGCATGTATAGACACCGAATAGAAATGAAAAGGGTTCAGATACAACAGTAGCAAAGACTGTTGCAATTATGGTAGAAAATAAGTGAAATTAAGTGGTAGAAGAAAGAAATTTTATTTAAAAACATAACTGCCTGGTAAAGTTCACGTTTACTCTTTATATTTTTTGAAACTCATGTTTGCCCTGTAGTTAGTCATTGTGTAAAGGTTATTAGTTTTAATCTTTTCTTTTAAATATGAAGTTGAAATTTGCTTAATTAGAATTGTGTCAACTGCTTCAAAATAACTATGTTACAATACTATACTTCTATATAAACATCCAAAACTGATCTGTCGAAGTTTCAGATAATACACATGGACAATCCATATAGCACAGTGAAGAAATGTTTGGGGCATCATTTGAAACTTTCAGGCCAAGATCAAGGGAAGAATATTTGAGAAAATCGGCTAACAAAGGATACAGGCAAAGCCTAAAAACAGCCTTGCTCCTGTGCCCATGTGGGATCCCGGGGTTGCAAGGCAAGGACCTTAACCACTGCGCCACCGCGCCGGGCCCCGTTCCCCCATCTTCTTACACAAGCTGTGATTCTTTTCAAAATGCCCTTCATCCTGTGGCTTATTTTACTTTACAACCAACGCTGAAGCTCACAAAGCAAAAATCATCTATATTCTTCAGTATCTTGACATATTTCACATATTGCATTTATCAAAACTTTCTTATAATTATTGACACAACATCCATCTTGGAGCATCAGTTCCCTGTGGTACAGGAGGCTACCCTATTGCAAGATCAACAGCAGGAGGACAAACCTTTTCTCTCTAGGTTGAAAGTACAAGCAATGCTCTAGCTTGCGAGAATGCAGAAAAATGTGAGATCCGGGAATACTTTGTAAAAATAGTATATGAAAATGGACAGGAAATGAAACTACTTTATTTGGCTGATGTCAGGAATGTGGAAAAACATGTTAGAAAACAAGTGGAAGGTTGAGAATGATGAAGATTTAGGATTTTGCTGCTAAATGGAAACAGGCATACAGAACGTTTGGCTCACACTGGCAGCCAACCCTCATTAAATAAGTGCGCACCCTGCCAGGGAGGGCTGGATGGCAGCCTGCTTCCCTGAAAAGTTTTTGCTTATTTAGGGATTTAAGCCCAATGTACCCAAAATTCGAAACTATCAATTCAGAGAAAACAAAGTGTTTTTCGTCAACACAATTCAAAGTATTAGGATTCTGTCCAGCAAATAAGCACAGAATAAAATATGAGTGACAGTGTTATCAGAAGGGAGAGGTTTTTGTCCTAGGAAACATGAACTTCACCCTTACGTCCTCAATGTCTACAGTATACCAGATCCTATAGAAGATTGAGGGGATGCATTTGAAAGATGTCTTGCTTCTGGGGATGCTCACGTTGGTGGGATGAGTGCTTGCAGTTGGTCCCCATGCTGCAGAGTGTGAGTGACATGGAATAATCGCAAACACAGAGGAGCATTTTGATGAGACCCAGGAGCAGGCATTTGTTGCGATGGGACCGCAGTACGAGGTAGGCTGTTAGAGAAGATTTTAAAAATCGATAGACTATGTCCTGGAGGTTAGTTTAAAAAATGCAGTAGTTAATGAGGCCCTGAGATTTTGATATAATTAAATGATTACTTTTTTTCCTGTCTTAAATATTCTCAAGTTCTTCCTGCAGTTTGCAAGCCCTAAATCGAATTAATCAAACTTTTGAAGAAAAAAAAGATTTTAAGAAAGCCAAATGTAAACTACCTGTAAAAGAAAGAAAAAAGACTCCTTATTATTGCACATAATAAGTATATGATCTATATACACATTTGTGAAAAAGATTAGTGCCTCATTCTAACACTGTTTCAGGATGTAGATAGAACAGGAGAGTTTGTTTATGTTGTTTGTTCACTTTTATCATCCGCTTTCATTTGTGAACACACAAACAGAAGAGACACAAAGAGGCATACAGCAGCGAAGTGCTTCCAGCCAGCTTAGTTCCCAAGGAAACACCCATGGCACTTCTCCTGAGCTTCGTAAGGGTTACAGACTGGCAGATCAGGTGACCAGCTATGACTCTGAACATCCATGTCAACCCACACATTCACTTCTCTGTAGGTATATTTCTCTCTAATACAGCAATTTCCTACAGAGTTATAGAGCAACAGGTTCATGTCTGAATCAGCTAGAATGCTTCCAATCTAGTTTAATCAAACTGATCACCAACAATGACTAATTCATGCTTCCCCTAAATTCCTGAAACTGTTCTATAAACTACAGGAGATTTTAGTTTCCAGAACTGTCACTCTAATGTGTTTCCCCAATAACCATTTAGAGAATCTTAAACACCAAAAAAACACACCCCACATTATTTATATCATTTGTTCATTTATTTAGAGTCCACTACCATAGCATATGGTGTTTTACCTCGAGTGTAGCGTAAATATGATTATGTAAAAGTAGGAAATCAGCATCATGGGGCAGACTGTTAAAAGAAGAAATGTTGACAGATGCTGCATAAGCATCCTTTTATTACCTGTGGAAGCCAGTTCAAATTGAGGGAGATCAACCAGTTAGAAAACAACAAAAAGCAGAAAAACAAACAAAAGATGGGAGCAGCAGGCATCTACAAAAAAAAAAAAGTAGTTACCACTAAAAACATGCATGCTTTCACTTCTGCTATGTCATATCCACCCCAGGCTTAACAGTTCATAAACTGAAACCGACTTACTGAATGATCATTTAATTCTTGCAAAGTAACCATAAACTAAGGAGGAGAAAATGCTGAGATATTAATCCTGGCAGCAGGCAGCAGTTCAAGGCCCAGGAGCTTAATGGGGCTGAGCTGAATGGGACACACCACGATGACTCTCCTGACAAAATACAGCCCGTGTCCTCCAGCTTAGGAAGGTTCTCTCCCCGTCCGCCTCTGAACGTGGGAGAACAGAAAGTGCCAGTTAAACTGAGTGATGTTGCATAACTAAATCACAGGGCCTTGTTTCAGTTCTCTACTAGAAGATGCAGCCCCCCAAACTGCAAGCATTGTCTCCATCAAGGGTCTGAATGAGTAGTCCCTCTTAGTTGCAATATCTAAGTTAATGGATTTTTTTTAAATCTCTGCCTCTGCCAACACACATGAACAAAATATCTGTGCATAAAGAAAGTGAGCAGATACTGAACGTGCTGCGATGAACTTTTAATTTTATGCAACAGTGTTGGGAGACATGGGAGAAGGAATGAACGTGTCATTCGGTTTTAAGCCATTACCTTTGATTTCTTAAAATGCAGAGTTAACTGTGCCAGGCACTGACATAACACTTGTTTTGTGAATGGCACTAAACAATTTCTTTGATGTATGGCATCACTTCAGAGAGCTTTTATTTGTTTTATTGGGCAATTTGTATTCTGTATGGGTGGGGTGGGGGTGATCCGGCATGCTGCATTCACTGATTGCAGGGGAGGCCTGGACACCCGAAGATTCTGCCCTTTATTTCACGAGGATTAGTCCAACCCCGACCCGGAAGGCTCACCTATAGATAAGATAGTATGGCCTCAATCACACTTTGAATCTTCGCAGTCTCTGGGGTTTTGCACATTCCTTTAGACATAGTTCTTTGTCATTAATGAGAGTCGCTTGAGTGGATCCCTGAATGACACTTGGGAAAATGGTGGGACAAATTTTTAACAAGCTAACCCTTCTGGCTATAACATGAAAGTGAGCTCTGTGTTTAAGTTAGTGTGGGAATGAAAGACAGAGGCAATTTACACTGCGAAAGATATGATTATTAGTCCTATATTACTTCCCATGGTATAGAATGGAGGAGAGGGGAAACGGTACGTTCAAGTTTAGGAAATTGCAGTATTTTCTTACTGATAATGAATACAATTTGGAGTGGGGGGGGGGTTACAAGATTTGAGAGATTTCCCCAGCTGATCCAGTGAAGGGGCTTCAGAAGAAAATGTTAACAAAGTTTTCTCTTGCTCATTTGGACTGCCTATTTGAGAACACTTTTGATGCTGTTGATGCTACTCTGCTGGGCAAGACCTCTGGGTCTACAACTGCTCGGTGCACTTGCGCTACCAGCAGCAGGGAGCAGGGGTGGCTGAGTGTAGAGATGGCAGCGAAAAGCTTGGGGATGACAACCTCCACTTGTTTCGTGCACACCATCCTACATTATGCCGTATAGAAGACAGGTCACCATGTTCTCGTAAATTTAATACCTGAGGTTAACTCATCCTTCCAGTGCTGCATCATTAGTAAGTGGCCAACCTGGGACTGGCAATACTCTTCTGATGAGACATGTTGATGATTCTTCCATGACCCTATGCTTCCTGAGCCCAACACTGCTACACACTATATATATTTTTTAAGATTTATTTATTTTTATTACAAAGTCAGATATACAGAGAGGAAGAGAGACAGAGAGGAAGATCTTCCATCCGATGATTCACTCCCCAAGTGAGCGCAACGGATGCTGCTGTGCCAATCCGGAGCCAGGAGCCAGGAACTTCCAGTCTCCCACGCGGGTGCAGGGTCCCAAGGCATTGGGCCATCCTCGACTGCCTTCCCAGGCCACAAGCAGGGAGCTGGATGGGAAGTGGAGCTGTCGGGATTAGAACCGGAGCCCATATGGGATCCTGGAGCATTCAAGGTGAGGACTTTAGTCGCTAGGCCACCGCGCCGGGCCCTATACACTATTTTAATCAGTGAGTAACCAGAGTGTAGGTTTGGCCCAATTGATAATGATGCAAGTAAAGGTTTCCACATTCTACACAGAACATTTAAGTTTAATTCCTAACTCTAACACCTGATCAAAGTCTTGCACCATGCAGGTCCTAGACTCAGGTAACTGGATCTCTTCTCCCATGTAGACCATGTGAATGGAAGTCTAGTCCCCACCTTTGATCCCAGCGCACACTAAGCTATCTGTAGGCATTTGGGGAGGCTACCAGTGGATGGAAACTTTGCCTATTCTCTGCCTTTCTGTCTCTCTAACTAACACAGTTAATTAAAGAAGAATTTATGTTTGTGAAGTCAAGGGTGAAATTGAGCTCTATTAAAGAACTACACATTCATCGAACTAAAGGTCTGCTGAAAGACTGTTTCAGTTACTTTGGTGAGAATATAGAAAACAATTTGCCATTCAAGTTTATCATTAAGTTTATTGGTACTTTGCTAAAGACAGATGCTTGTGTAACCATACTGACAAAAACATCTCAAACTTCAAAAATTATGGAAGCATACAGAAGGATAGGAATGAGCAGGTCTTGCCCTTTCCGTGGACAAAAAGGGCCGACCTCAAGCTATCGATTAGAAGCATAAAAGGCAAGAGATTGCCAAAAATATCCTCTTTACTTGATCGTCTCTTTGGTGCTAGCAAAGTATCAAATCTTGATCTTTGTGTGGGGGGTCTTTTGGGGCCCTCCAGTGACCCTTGTCAAGGTTGGACATATCTCTCACAAAGCACAGCCTACAGGATTGCATTTCCCCATATCTGCAGGTTCATATCTCCCAACATTGCCATCTCACTCCAAGGGACAGCCTGGGGGAGTCAATAATTTGTCCAGACGGTCTGGCCTAAAACCACCTCAGTCTACACTCCCTGGCATGGTACCTGGCAACTTCTAATAACAAACTCAGAGCAGGGCCATGGCTTCTTCCAACTTCTCAAATCTGAGATTTCCCAGGAAGGCATCTGATTCCAGTGTACGCAGTCCTCCAACAAGGCAACCTTTCCACATAGTCCAGAGAAGCTTTTTTAGAAGATTGAAAATGAAAAGCTGGCTCACCCAACCCCACGTCTCTTGGGTCCAGTCCACAGCAAACAAGCACCTCTTTCCTATATTCTAAATCTACTTAGCAACCCTCTCTCCATTTGTGCTTTCAACTTAAAAAATTGAGTGGGTAAGAGATTTAGGAATAACTTTGACATTTTTTGGCACTCTACTTTTCACAAATCCAGCAGATGATGTAACATAACTCACTGGCGTCTATTATTTTATATTGGCCTAAATTTCATTTTTAATGTTTTGTTACAAATATAATACTTGCTATTTCTTAGGTAGGAGTGACATGTGCTTCTTAGAGGTTGTGGGTTTGGGCACCTGTACCCATGCGGAAGAGCCAGAGCTTCTGGTTTCTGGCTCCTGGCTCCATATCAACCTAACTATGGATGCTTTGTCCATTTAACGCATACAGAAGATCTCTCTCTCTGTTTCTCTCCCTCCTCTCATTGGTGCATGTGCTCTCTCTCTGTCACTGTCTTTCAAATAAAATCAAGAAATCTTTGAGAAGGGGTGCCTGTTTTTCTTAAAAGTCCTTGGAAATTGGTCTTTGAGCATCAATTCCAATAAATGAACACAATTTAATTATAAAACTCTGAAAATATATCTTCTACACAAAAGCTGATAAGGAAGATCCTGATTTGGAAATTGTCGCTAAAATCTTGCAGTTATCTCGTCCCAATCAACACATGCACGCATGGCATTCTCCCACACAGACACTCACTCCCTGCTGTGGATTCCTGGTTTCTGCCACAATCCACACGATGTTCTGCAAACAGACATAGGAATCACCAACTACGGGAACCCTTGGAAACAGTGATATCAATGTTCATGGCGAACTTTCGGGAACAGTAATAACCTCAGTAGAATTTCCTTTTTGGGACCCAGGCAGGTGGATAGGGCTTCAGAGCAGTACAACACACCGCTGGGGGACTGGGTTTGGAGATCCCCATGCTCATGGACACGGAGGACTGTTGATTGCTCAGGGAAGGGGTCTGGGATGTGTCAGAGTGAGGATTGCTTAAGCGATTATTTTGGAACATGCTCCATATCAAGGACTCGAGAGGACATCAGTGGCCACTCCCATTCACAGGTACTGATGCAATTGGGCTGCCAAGAGTGGCCCTTTCCCCTTATTTCACCACTTTCCCCAAGTCCAGGAAGAAAAAAGAGATTGGAGGCAGTTGCTCATCCAGTTTCCCTCATTTCTCAACCCTCTCCACTCAAATTGGTGATCCACATGGGCATGCATCCTTCTCAACTATAGAAACATCATCAAAAATAAAACAAACATATTATACTATGAAGAAGCATCTATGTGTTGTCTTTTAAAATGTATGCTTGCTTAGTACTTCCATCATTATCTCTGGCAAGTTGGCAAGTTTCCACTCTCTCTTCCCAAAATGCCCAATTCAATGACTTCATAAATAAATTAAGTTAGATGGCAAAAATTACTTTGTAGAAATGGTGAAATTATTGATTTTAAGATGGGGAGAGAAACCTAAATTATCCAGGTAAGTCAAATTCTGTAATCATATTTGTCTATTGAAGAGAGAGAAAGGACGAGGCAAGAAGCTGGAGTGTCTGCAGGAAAGAGTGCAAATCAGGAAATGCAGCAGTCTGCAGGAGCTAGCAAGAAATAGATTCTTCCTTCGAGGCTTTTTAGAGGGAGTTTGCCCTATTGGTCTGCCTTTTTCCTAATGTGTTACAAGCATGGATGTATGGCTGGCATACAGGTGTGCTGGAAATACTTTTGATGAATGACTCAACATGTTTGTCAAAGCATGATATGATAAAGGAAGCACCAAAACCAATCTGTGTCCTGGTGATTACAAATCTTATAAAATAATGCAAATCTATGTGCCACTGAAAATAATGCTTTATGAAAACAAGGACTTATGTATGAATTTACTCAAGTAGAAATCATTTAAACCATGTATAAAATATTATTCTGAGCACATATATTCACATACATTCATTCTATATGTAATGTGTGGGGAGTAGGAATAATAGACATTGACATAAAAACTAGCAGTAGAGAAATCACAGGTGATTTTAATTTACTTCTCCATGCTTCTTTGAAATGTTCAAAGACCATGTGTCCTAATATGTTGAATGGGACCTTTCCTGAGTCTTGGAATTTTGGCTCCAGCTCCCATACTGTGGAAAACAAGTAGTAAGTGTTACCACATTTTAGCCAAACAGCCAAAAAGCTGTCCAATGCTCCTTTCTGGTCTTTGGTAAGAGGTAGTTAAATTGGTCTTTCTGCTGTCATCTCTATATTCCATCCTGCCAGCAAATGCAAAAGTCAAACTGTCACAGGAAGAAGAAAATTGGCAGGAAGTGAGGCATTCTAGGATATTTCCCACTGGGTTTGATAGCTTTCAGTCGTTGATATTCTCTAAAAACAAGTACTCCTTGGATTTAAGGAGCACACTAAGAAGGAGAAACTGACACTGCTCTCCTCAGCCGGATGCTTGCTGAGCTGCAATCACTCACAGCCAACTCGTGCCACCAATGGAGTGAGAGGGCTGAGGTCATTCACCGTGTATCCCTCTGGACTGAGAACTTCTGTCCTGGAGTTTTCATATGGTCAAATTTTGAGCACAAACGTGCTAGCAAAAGTCAGCGCTGCCTCCTTAGGATCAATACAGATGATGTAATAATGTCCTGCATTGCAAGTGAATACTACAGTGACACATTGAAGCAGTCTTGGCTCTTCTGTGACTCTGAGCATGTCACCCACACCAGACGTTCATCCTAAGGGGCTGTGAGGCATACAGTAGTTCAGTGTGGACAGCTAAGAGTCCATCGGCACTAACACAGAAGACCAGTATTTGAGCCTGTGACAGGCTCAGAGCTCAGACAAGGGAACACAATTGGCATCAATGAGCTATTTTCCACTCTTTTATAATATTCCATACTGTGTTCCCTCTACTACCTTGTCTTCAAAGAGTCAGAAAACAATGAGTTGAAGACAAATCAGTGGAGACTGGAACAAAGTGAGTTGACTCGTGATATAGTTCTGAAATCATTCAGGTATAGTTTATATATAAATTAAATAAATATATATAGAGAGAGAAAGAGAGGGAACTATATATATGTGTATATATACAGAGAGACAATGTGTGCATATATACATATAATTTTTTGTGAATTCTTTTAAAGACCTCCACACAAATAAACTTAATTTCATTTTCCATGGGCTGTCTCTTCTATTCAAGATGTGAAACTGGGCTGCAGACAAGGAGTTTAATAGCAAGCTCAAAGGTACTTGTCAGAGCTCATTAAATCCGTTTCTTGCTGGCATATTAGTGTTTGCTCCATTCGGTTACCCAGTTGTATCTGTATTAAATCTATATTATTTGTAGCTACGTTATATACAATAAAACTCAAAATCCCAATAACTTCACTGGAAAGCATCCTTCAAGGATAATATCATTATACTACAGGTGAATGCTGTAGGATTGTATAAAATTGATGTACTTTTATAGTGTGTCAGTACTAGTCTCTTTCTCTTTCTAAATATGGTTCATTTGCTTAGATTTTCCTACAATTTTTATAAACTCTCAACTTTTATTATTCATCAACTAGTATCAATGCTTCCTTTCATCGAGACATGATAACCATTCAATATTTTTTTCCAAGTTTTTTTCCCACCAAGTACATTTTTACAGGCACAAATTACAAGCTGTGTGTTTTAACATGTATATACAATGCTCATTTGTTTTGGATAATTATTTACAAAGAAATTCATTGTCCTATTAGTCTAACACGGTAACAAAGAAAACAGCTAATGGCTTAAAGACATTTCAGCAAAGACCCTGCCTACCCTACTACAGTTATGTATTTAATCATCTAATTCTACTTAGTCAGATCTTAGTTTAAATATTTATTTCATTATAAATGCCTTTCCCCAGTTCTAGAGTCGTGGTAAAGAACTTGGAGCCACCACTTACAGCACAGGCATGCCATATGGGTGCTCTTCCAGTCCTGGCTACTGAGTTCCCTGCTAATGTGCCTGGAAAAGTGCAGATGAATCAAATGCCTAGATACCTGAGCCCATGTGGGAAACCCAGAAGCTCTTGCATCACACACCCCCCATCTCTCTCTCTCTCTCTCTCCCTCTCTCTCTCTCTCTCTCTCTCTCTCTCCCTCTCACCCCCTCTTGTAAGACTATGTGACTCCACCTTTCAAATAAATCATTAGTCTTTAAAAAGTTAAAAAAAAATGCCTTTCCTCTACACCCAGTCTAAAGTTACCACTAGGTCTCTCGTTCATCTCCCTTAGTGATCTGTTCTGTCTAAATGGACCTGTTTTTCCATGTTGGGTTACTACATTTCTAACACCACTGAGAGAAAAATTCCATGAGAATGAGGATCTCATTGATTCTAAAAATTAGAGGCATTGTTTGACAGGAAAAAATATTTCACAAATATGTTTATTGATTCTATGGACAAAGTAGAGAGAAACAGAGATGAAATTCTACCAATTTTCTTTTCCCTATAAAAATTACCGCAGTGTTTCTCACTCCCTGCAGCATCATGCTTCGGGATGTCTGAGCTCTTCAGATTTCTTAAGTTACGCGATGGGCGCACCTGCAGGGGCAAAGCTGAAATCCTCAAAATAAGGCATGCCGCAGATTACGTTTGTTTTTACCTTAAGTGTAAGACGTACAGTTCAGCTAGCTTGGCTAAGACCACACATTTGAGCCTGAGAGTCTGTCTTCAGAGCTCTAAAAGCTGACATTGTCTACAAAATGAAAGAGCTGTTGGTCAGAAAAATTGAGAAAGACATGAATTAAAATAAAATTTTACACCTGATAGAATAATTACTCCCATTTTGTCTTTTACATCCTCATCATCCAATTTCTCAAATCACATCACAGGAAAAGTCCTTGCATTACTGTTAGATAAAAAAAAAAATCATGTATCATGTCTATGGTCAATTTAGGAATATAAAGAAAGGATAAACGCCTCGCAGTAAAGCAGAAAGAAACTAATTTTTACATATTTTTACATATCATTAAGAATCAGCCTTGTATTTCCCTCTTACCAGTCGTGTCCCAAAGACCTGCAGTGTCTACTGTGTTAAGTGTAGGTTCAAGAGATTACCGCACTGATGGGCCTCTGGTTCACTGTTATCTGCTTCTTGCATTCTCGCATCGCTATACATCTGTTTTGTTGATTCAGAAGAGCACTTGAGACGCTTTACAGTTGATTTTGACAAGTGCTCCAATTTGATAGGGGAAGATAATTCTTGCTGAGATGATTTTCAAAGTACAGAAATTATACTTTTGAGTAGATAGTACCTTTCTTTATGATCAGAATTTTCATTTAATATACAGCACACTCCAGCTTGGTAATCACATTTCCCTTTTTCTGAAAAAATGACGAGTGCCTTTGATCTCATGTATTAAAGCATGACACATTAAAATCTTATTCCAGATTCTGATTGTTTTCTTTGTGGCAGATAAAGCATGCCTGCCAAATTGAAAGATATCGGGTTTATAAGATGCTATATGACTGTGAAGTGGAATTATTAATTAGATGAGAGTCTCCTGACCACGCAATGGGGCTGATTGATGAGTCCCTTGAATGTACCTTTTCTCCATGCCTCTAATTCCACTAATGGAGAATTAATCAGTAGTGCCTTAAAGACCACAGACTTACTACTTATGGAATAATCACTTTTAAGAAGTAAAATACATGGATGTGATTTTAATTTATGTTTACCGTATCCTGTCACAATCCTTTCCCTTTTCCATTAGTTCAATTATAAGAGAATATTTTAGTATTTGATATTTGAGATAATTTTTGATGAACAGTTGCAATTGGTCTGCTTTCTTTCACTAATGCTAACACAAAGATCAACAACATTTTTTAAAATATCAGCAAAGTTCAAAGCTTTTTGAATGCAATTCTAGATTCTAACTATGTGAAGGTGCTTTGGGGTCCCAGCTCTGATTGCAGAATTCATCTCAGCCGACTATCCCCACTAACTAAAGTCTTTATTATCAATATGATGGAAACAGAGATATGGTTCACGGCTTCAAGTTAGAACATCATCTGTAGGAACAGGTTGTGACATGACAGGTAGAGCTGTCGCCTTTCACACTGGCAATCTTCATGGTGCCAGTTGGTGTCTTAGATGCTCCATTTTTCCATCCAGTTCCCTGGTGATGTCCTGCAAGCAGCAGCAGAGCATGCCCTGAGTGCCTGGGCCCCGAGGTCCTCACAGGGGACCTGTAAGAAGCTCTTGGCCCCTGGTTTAATCCTGGCCAACCAATGACCTTTGCACTTACCCAGGGGCAGAGGGGAAGCAGCTACCTCTCTGTGTCTCATTCTCTCTCTGTTAACTCTTTCTCCCTCTCCAATTCACATAATCAAATGTTATTTTTGGAATAGGGTTAGAAAAAAGATGAAAATTTGTGCATATACTCTATTGTTTTCCAGCTAAAGAATATTGAGAAAGTTCTTCATTATATCTGCCACAGATTTCAAACCGACACATTGAGTACCTTTGACTTGCATTTGGTGATGAAACTATTTTTTTTTTCAAGATTTTTCTGTATTCTTATTGAAAGTCAGATATAGAGAGAAGAGGAGAGACAGAGAGGAAACTCTATCTCCCTATGATTCTCTCCCGAAGTGGCCCCAATGTCTGGAACTGAGCTAATCTGAAGCTAGGAGCCAGGAGCTTCTTCCGGGTCTCCCACACGGGTACAGGGTCCCAAGGCCTTGGGCCATCCTTGACTGCTTTCCTAAACCACAAGCAGAGAGCTGGATGGGAAGCAAGTCCATTGGGATTAAAACCAGTGCCTGTATGTGAGCCCACAACTCTTTCTTCCCCTCTCATGTTTTCTTCTCCACAGCACTTCTCGTCTGATCTATTATTTTATTATTGCAATTTATTTTTGCCAACTATGTAATAAGGTCCATGAGGGCAGAAGTGTGTGTGGGTGTGTGTGTGTGTGTGTGTGTGTGTGTGTGTGTGTGTTTATCACACTTATCACTTATCGTCTTCTGAGGTTAGAAGTCTTGGTAGGTCACAATCGTGTAATAAATGTTGCTAAATGAATGATGCGGTTCCACACCTCTAATTTTTTGCAACTTGCCACACATAATTCCCGCTGGATGAAAGGGTTCCTCATTGTTCATCAAGTCCATTGAAATTCATATTTCATGACCTAGATTAACTATTTTTGCCTCTTTGCAGCATAAATTACTCTCTTTAATACAGTTTATTATTCCCTATTTAGTTCGGCTACTGGATCATACCTATACCTCGTTAGAACCATCCACCATCGTGATTAATTACATACATATATTTCCAGAGACTCTTTTTTTTTGTTTGTTTTCATATTTCTGGCAACTCAGCCCTGGGACTTAGTAATTGTTTATTGAATTGAGCGAGTGAACTGAACTCATTATCTTTGCTCCCAAACAACTTTCACTGGAGTCAAAATATCCTTCATTCAAACTATTAAGAAAATTGAATTCCAGTTTTTATTCCCATCTCAAATCCTGTTTAGTATCTCTCTTGTTGATAGCTATTTCTATGCCAAAGTCTCATAGTTATATCAACTTTGTAATTTTGCTAAAAGATGTAAGCAGTATTTTAAAGAACTTTATTACACATTATTCTTACAGAGAAATGGGGAAAAGCGAGTGAGTATACCTAAAAGAAGGCTTATCTATAAGCCACCAATACAATACAATTTATTTAATAATCAATTCACATTTTCAGGCATCATAAATTTCTCTTTGAAATAATTTCAAAACATCAATTGGAGCACATTATATTTTTGTAATTTGTAAATCAAGCAGCTCTGTAGGACACCTGAAATCCAGAGGCATGCAGTTCATAAGTACAGCTTCCATTCAACAGTCCCTCTGCTGCTAGAAATACAGTCTTCATTTCCTAAGTTAAATGTAAAGCATTTTATTTGTTTCTATTCCACTGAGATTTTAAATAAAATTGGTTTACCACAGGTAATTGACATTTGAAGACTGAATCAGGAGAAACTTGCTAAGATCTCACTCTAAGAATGGATACCTTCTGGGACTCAATAGAACGGTAAATGTTTGAGTTTGGGCTCAGGGAAATTTGCCTGTGGCTTGTATGAAAAGAAGAAATATAAAGAACCCTTTACAGATGGTAAGAGACACCAACTTCTTGCACATAGACACTTAGTATAATAACTTGTGTTTATTATAAAAGGCAGTAGTATTTTAGAAGAGTCTCTTTTCTTCAGTGGTGGACTTCAGCGGCCACCTGGGACCATGGTTTTGCCAAGTTTTAAATTGTATTTAAATTACACCTGAAAAACATGTTGTCCTATGTTTACATATAGCTGCAAGGTATTTATCAATGGATTATTATTCTCTTTCATAGTATCAAGATTATTGTTCAGTGGGGTTGGCATTGTGGCAGAATAGTCAATGCTTGCATATGCAATGCCAGTATACCCTAAGAGTGCGTGCTGGTTGTTGCACTTCCTATCAAGCTCCTTGAGAATGTCCTAGGAAAAGCAGGGCCAGGGGTCATCACAGGGGAGACCTAGGAGGAGCTGCTAAGTCCTGGCTTCAACCTGCCTCAGTCAGGTCTGCAATAGCATCTTAAAGGGTGAACCAAAGAATGGAAGGTCTCTCATTCTCTCTCCCTCATTCTCTGGATCTCTGGCTTTCAAATTAATAAATGAATACATTTTTTCAGAAGAGAACGCTATTTATTAATGCTAAATATTTATTACAAAATGAGGGCAAAGTTTATTCACTGTAAAGACGCCTTTATTAGAAAATACAATAGCTTAACAATTAATCACCTTACACCCAAACCCGAGAGGTAAAAGCTATGAAGATACCATATTATATACAATTATCACAGTAAACCGCAAAACACGAGTAAATAAATAATAGGAAAAATAAAACTTTCCAAGAAAAATAAGCAAGCTTAATAATACAGTAATTTAAAAACATAGGTAATCTCAAATTAATAGTTGAAAAATCTTTCCCTTCTTGCCCAGTGTACAACCCAGATGCCCATCCAAAGAGAAGTGGTTAGTTTAAAGAAATTGTGGCACATCTACTCCATGGACTACTACTCAGCCATTAAAAAGAATGAAATTATACCATTTGCAACAAAATGATTCCCACTAGAGGCCATTATGCTTTGTGAAATAATTCAATCGCAAACGGACAGATAGCCTAGCTTCTCTCTGATATAAGGCAGCCTTCATGCAAATTATAAGATCAATAACCCTTTTCATACTGCTTTTCCTGCAACCCATGTGTTTTGATCTTTTTGTTTTATTTTTATTTCTTCAAAATAATTTCTTTTCTCTTATCAAATTCTTCACTGACCCGTAGATCATACAGTAGAATCATCTTACTTAAGAAGCTTATGTTTCCTTTTACATTTCTTAATCGATACATTGGTTATTCAGCAGCTCTATGGCGCTCTAAATTTTTTTCTGCTAACTTCATCCGTGTTGTTGAATTTGTTCCATGGCTTCTTGTTTGAGGATATGAAGATACAATGCAGTATGCATTTCTTCTTCCAAATCAAGGATGGACTCCAAATGAAACTGTTGGCTATATCTCCACAGTAGGCTGCTGGACTATCTGTACCAGCAATGTCAAGGACATACTTAAATAATGGACTGATTTCCTTATGATTGTTTATGAAGGACTGTACTATTGTAATAATATAGGGGATATCACTCAGGGGTTGGGAATTTGGGGAGGGGATAGGGAAATTCCAGTCCCTATGTAATTATACCATAAAACAACAATAATAAAGCTATATTTAAAAAATAATAATGGCTCAAGTGTGTGGGTCCCTGCCACCCACAAGAGAAGATGTGGTTTGAGTGCTCAGTTACTGGTTTTGGCTGGTCCAATCCCAGCTGCTGTGGCCATGTGGGGGGTAAACCAGCAAGGCAAGGATTTCTATCTCTCTGTCTTTTAAAAAGATAAACATATGTCAGAATAGTTTCAAATGTAATGTAATTAACACAGTAGACTGGTTGTTTATATATTGTTCCCTGTGGAATGTCACCTGGATGAGGAGAGATTACTTCATGCAAAACACGCCCCCACCACTGTGTACACCAACCTTCTGGCATCTGATAGGAACTAAGCAGACATTTGGGGAGTGAATCAACCTTGATCTGCGAAGTAAGCTGCAACATAACATTACTATCATTCAGGATTTAAGCTCTTTTAGGTTGAAGAAGCAAAGGTCAAATGTGAATGGCCGAGATGTGCATATCTCTATGCCAGGGGTTAAATTTGTATCGTTAAAAGTTTTACAGTTACAAAAATGTACTTGTCCCAAAATCTGCAAATCACAATTAAAAAAATGTAGCTTTCTCCAACAGCAATACAGTTATACCTCTCTGTTGATTTTACCAGTTTATTTTTGCTTTTGATTAAATTTTGCCCAGCCCATCTTCCCCTAAGGTTGTGTTTCTCCTGGAAAAAAATGAAATGTAGTGCTTACTTTCCATTTAATTCACATAAAATTCTCTGATCTTTAGGAAAATCACATATTTGGGAAATAATGTTCCTGATTGGTTACTTTATTAAATTGAACACATTGGCTAAATATTCTCCTACATGTTTTGCAGAATTAGGCCAAAACTTGAACTAATCCTTTCTATAACCTAAGAGAATTAAGATATCAAAGAACACTTTCTCCATCAATTCTAATGTTAATGTGACATCAACACAAAGTGAACAAATTCAATGTAATTCAAAGATACAATCTTTTTTTTTTGTATTTTAAATTTATACAATATGAGCAAATCCTATTTATCACTAACTTAGCTATTTCAAATATAGCTCAACTTATAAATAATGAGCAAGAGTTTTATGCTTCTGGAAAATAAAGGCTTATGCACATGTACCGTGTTAGCACTGTACGAACTAGACGAACATCTATATCCTAGAGTATGGGTCTCACGGTTTCATCATTGCTGTCAAATTCATTTCACAACTATCTCAAGTTGCTTTTTTTAACTTGGGCCTCCAGTGATAAAGAAAAAAAAAGTTTGCATTAATCCAGTGTACTTTATAGTCCTTTTCAAATTCACAGTTTCTCAGTTAAATGGCCTTTTTTAAATGACAGAAGGACAAGGTTTCTGTCCAGCTTATTATAAGTATACAATATCATTGTTTCGAGGTAAAATGAGTTCAATTAGAAATCTGTAATGTTCACAGTATCCCTAGCTATTTCGTGAGTTTCTGAACACTCAAATTTGGGGGAAATCTGGATAAAACCATTGTTTATGTTATATCTGTTTACAGATGCAGGCATCAACCCAAAATGATGAGGTAAAATCTTCAATGGCAATTTCAAAGATCCTGTGGGTGAATATTTTCTACCAGCTGACACCTTGTGAAGCACCGTTCTGCTATTATGAAATTAAAAACTTATAATAATAGTAAAATGATCATGAGGCGTTTGAGATCCCGGAAGACCAGTGTTTTTGACATGTACGTTGAGATTGGCAGAAATAAGAGTTGTCACCAGGTACCTTAGCCTGTCTCATCTACTTTCACTTGGAAATTACATTTCTATCTTCCTTTGGCACTTAAAAATCCTCAAAATGTTCAATGACTTAATTTAATGAATGCAATATCCAAAATGGAGTATATCGAAAAACTGTTAAGGGACTCTGCTCGCCTTTTCCAATATGATTAATATTTTATTTTTAAGAAAAGCAAATTAAAGAAAAATCCCCAACCTAAGGTCAACAGTAGCTGTTTAAGGGAACTATCTTATTCTAGTCTCTTCAATGCACTGTCCTTTTCAGAATATTAATGGGGAAAGAATGACAAGAATGACTTAGACGTCCATGTCACGAGAAAGGGTCAGCTCTTGGCAGCAGGATGTTAATTCACATCCATTAATGAAATTTATCCTCCTTTCTGTCTCCTCTCTTTCTCACGAACTCTCTTATTCTTTTTAAAAAAAAGTCTTTTGTGTGTGTGTAAGAGAGAGAGAGAAAGAAACATTGCGGACTTTTCACAGAAGCCGAGCAGGGCCACAGGGGCAGGCCAAGGTAAGAGACTGACAATCTTCAGGTGATTAAGGAGACTCAAAGGCTAGGTAGACCTACAAAATGAATAACTATGGACCCAGCACCATGCCATAAGGCTCAATGGCTTGTGATTTGCAAGTTGATAAGACAAGAAGATTAATAATGCTGCATGGTAATGGCTGCTCGTCTCAGCTGGGGAGATGGTAATGATGTGATCTTGCTATAGGAACAGTTCAGCCGCACAGAGACGAGGGTGCAAATTCACTCAGCCCAATTGGCCCTGAGGATAGAGAGATTTTGAAAAATGGGAATGCAGTTACAATTTTAATTAGATATAAAGTTTTTAATAATTTTGCTGAAATGAGGACTTCAAAGAACATATTTTGCAGCATTCAGGCCCATAACTCCTGAGTGACAGTTTTGGTTAATTTGCAAGTTTTCAGATCAAACTTTGCCCCTGGCTCCATGCTGAGGGTAAAGTAAAATGTCAATTTCTCTCCTCAGTGATCTCAAGCATCTTATTTAGGCAGGTATGCTGAATTCTCTTATTCTGTAGACGTTAGCTGAACAAAACTACTCGTTAAAATATACGCTTAGGAACAAAAAAATTAGCAGCATAAATAAAATCAGTAGTAATAAAGAGAATCAATCAGCAAGAAAAATGTACAGCAATATACAACATAAAATTTTAAAGAAGAATCAGGGTAATATGGTGTAAAAAAGGTGATTAAATGTTAGCATATGATTATGCTGTCATTGCATATTATTATCAAAGAATGTTTAATTTATACCCTGCTTAAAACTGGAGGTAGTTTTGTGAAAAGATATATATTTTTTTCTTCTCCTGACCATAATTTTTCCTTTTGCTGTTGAACCCACATACAGGTTTGTGATTTGAATTTGTGCTCCTAATTGATTGCGCTAGATGGCTGAAGTGCGTGAGTTCTTTGGCAGTCTGCGAGCTGGGAACAACGGGGAATGATGTCATTCCACTGAAAGGCATCTTTCGACTTCTGCCAACTCCAGTTTACTTGCCACTTCTTCCCATAGTTTGGAGGAGCAGCCTGCAAAGCTTGCTGTAACAAGCACCTGCTTGAAAAGCTCTTTAAAGCAAAAAGTGAAGCCTAAAAAAAGCAAACAAGGCAAAGTGATCAAAATAAATCGCATGTCATTTTATATTAAATTGATTTCTGAGTTTTTTGAAGCTTCAATTTATACGCTAGCTGCAGTTTATAGAAGTCTGAGCATATGTGTTTATGCTGAGTTGAATTTCTGATTTTTTTTTTTTTTTGTAAAACTTGATATCTGTGAACTCTCTCAAGACTGGATTCTCATGGATGTTTTCACCAAGCAGTATGCTCAGGAAACTTGCAGGGTGGAAATCGACTAATCATATCTGTCAAATCATTTAGAAACAAAAGTTTGATGAACTTTGTAACATTCAAATTGATGGTTTTTAAAAAAAAAAAAAGAAAGTGAATGTAAGAATTAGCTTCCCATAGAGCTTAATCCAAGACTGGACTCAAGGTCAAGTGGAAGATTCTTCAATGTAATGGATGAGCAACCTAGCCAAAAACATCGCAAAGAACGACAGTCTTCTAAGTTAAACCCATGCAGTCCGTGGTTATTCTATCCTTTTATCAAGATTATAGTCTCTCAGAGGAAAACATTTCGGCACAGCAGTTCAGGGCTGCCAGCTCCTTCACAATGGAGTGAGGTTTTTTTTTTGTTCTGATGTTAACTACTATATACTTACCAAAGCATTTGAGAACCCCCTCCAGCTTGTCCCCAAGAGATCCCCACATAAATAAGGTGATCTACACAACAACACCACGGATGACGGGTCTACTGGTTAAATAAATAGATACATGTCGGATTTGTGAGAACCAGTTGAAATGAGTCAATGTTCACGACATGCAAGTGGGTAAGAATGGCTGAAGAACAATTAAGTCCCATTCTTTCTTTATTTAAAAACAACAAATGCCCTAAGAACAGCTAGCGCACAAATATTTATTTGTTTTTAAATACACAACCTATTTTAAGTGCAAAATAACTAAATAAATTATTGAATCCTTGTGGAGTTAAAAATATAGAAGTCTAATATGGTAAGCAGAACAACAGACACATTTAAAGGACAAATCATGCACGGCGCTTGATGCAGCGGGTAAGATGTCTCTACCCACTTCAGAATGTGTGACTGGAGTCCGGATTCTACTTCTGATTCTAGCATCATGTGCAAGCACTCCTCGGGAAGCAGTGGTCATGGCTCCACCAGTAAGGTCCCGTCCACCCTTGTTAGAGACCTAGGCTGAGTTTACTATTCCTGACTTCACCCTGGCCCAGATGCAGTTATTCCTGGCATTTAGGAATGAAATAACATGGGCGATGCCTGCCTATTTTCTCACTCCTCTCTGGGTAGAGAGGTACTAGTCTTTACACATGTATGAACACATACGTACACATACACACATGCATGTGCATGTCTATGCGTTTTAAATAAGTCTACATTGTGCAGAATAATGAACAAATCTCAAATTTTTGTACCAAAAACACATACTCTCTTTTTACAGATTTTTTGAATCACCTTTCCAGATTGTGAAAAGAATGGGTGTTTTTCTGATTTTTGTCTTACAGATGCCTTGGGAAAAAATGGGAAATGATGAAAGAGAAAACTTGTTTAAATATCTATTTGGAAAAGTTGCAGTGGTTAGCTGATTTTGCCCTGTATTTCTGCTCTGTATTTGTTCAATCCTGGTCAAATCTTTTGCTGAGCTTTAAAAAGTGTCATGACATAGGCTGTTGGGAATAATTTGCAGAGTAAGGAAGGCTAGCAACGTATATATTTTTTCTATCTGTTGCTTTATTCTTTTCATGATGATAAGATTTTTTGAAAGTTACTATTTCATAACTTGCATTTCTTTCTCATATTGTTCAACTGTATTTATTTGTGAAGTTATTTGGGAAAGATACACAGAATTCTACTGAGGACACCAAATGAAGAGCTACAATTTCAAGGTATATTGGGTGCTAGTGAAATTGGCTTTCTATTGCATTAAAATTCTGGTCTATATATATTAGAGTCATGGTTAACCATGTTGCCTTACTTGGATTCTTGCCCATTTTCTCAAAAGGTGGAATTCAAATAAGAAAGTGAGTGTTCATAAATTGTGTCCAAATGGGACCAAATGTGCACTCAGAATATGCTTAAAAAGGGCCTTTTGTGATGATACATAGACACAGAAAAAATTAATACTGCAGGACCATGTGTTTTATTGGGTGAAATTCAGTAAGGTGAGTTTCATAGAACAGATTTCCAGCCTGTTTGTTCAGCTGGTTTGCCCATCATATTTAACATTTCCCCTAGCTCTAGCACTTATTCTAACTTCTACGTTTGGTTCAAATACTAAGACAATACACTGTATTTTTTTTTTTTACCTATCCAGACATTCTTAAAGCTGTACAAGGAAAACATGGGTCCAGAGTAATTTCTTCCATCATAATTCATTTTTCACTATTAGTGCATTCTTAAAAATTGTTTTCATTGATAAATTTTTGGACATAATTGTGAGATGAGTTCCATATAAACCTAGGACATAAAGATAACTGTTACATCATACAGATAAAAAACAAATAAGAGAAAAGCAATGAAATATTTAATGTCCATTAGAGTTGTGCCAGAGGCCCAACTTAAATAAGCTTTATTTATGAAAACTCAGTTCTTTTCAAATGAAGTGACTCCTTTTTAAAGATGATTTTTCTTACTGAAATTCAAAGGTCCTGTGTAATATATCTCCTTCATAAAAAGTTTCTTGAGAAAAAAGAACGACCTCAAGGCCACTGTCTGATCTATCTTCATTTTCCCCAGGGCTTCCCAGAGGTGCTTAATAACGTAATAACTTGGCACTTATAAAATATTCTTGAGTGAGTAAATAAAGTCAAAATGATTTTCATGAAATGCCTGTTTAGCGATACATACTCATTCCATGTAACAATGTATGATTTGACTTGGAGCAATATTAAGCTGCAAAAGCTAGACATTAGTTGATGGATGAAAATTATACACACTGTTTCCTAATCCCTGGCACATCCCTCACTAGGTTGGCATATAATTATTACCTTGGAAAAATGTGTTGAAGGGATTGAAAACGAAAGGCTTCCGCTGCTCACCCGGAAGCGAGGTTGCTCATGAGCAGCTGAGGGTGAAGAGCAGCTTGCATGTACACTGTGCTGGTGCGTAGTGTTGAAGAACATAACACAGTCTGTCAACAACAGCGCAAAAGTTAGGGCAGCTGCACACAGAGAGGAGGAAAGAAAGATCTTCCATCAGCTGATTCACTTCCGAAGTGGCCCCAGTGGCTGGACCAGGGCTTATCCAAAGCCAGGAACCAGGAGCCAGGAGCTTCCTCCAGGTCTCCCATACAAGTGCAGGGTCTCAAGGCTTTGGGTCACCCTCTGCTGGTCTCCCAGGCCACAATGAGGGAGCAGAATGGGAAACTGGGCCTCGGGGACACTAACCAGCGCCTGCATGGGAACCTGGTGTGTGTAAATTCCTCACTCTAGGCGTGCTTTACACAATACATCACTGTTTCTGAATATAATTAGCTGAATATATTGATTCTTTCAGTAATTAGAGGTTAAATTCATAATCTTCTTAAACATTAACAAGTATTTATTGAGGGCTACGTGCTATTTCTTTAGGTGCTGGGGATAAATGGATGGTTGAGATACGTGAAGATTCCTCAGAGCTCATATTCTTAGAGATGCACAGAATATATAACAAACAGACAAGCCAAGATCAAATCCCACAGGTACTTCATAAAAGTAAGAATGTTTGGAAAAATAAAGTGAGGCAGTCCACTCTGGCTTTTGTGCAAAGGAAAGACTGACTGGGCAAGAATTAAAGCAGCAGAAATAGTTAAGAAACAGTTGTAATGAGCCAAAAGGTGATGAAAAGTGGTTGAATTGAGTTTATATTTCAGGCACAGTGCTGACAGCACTTCCTTAAGTAGCTGCTCTGAGCCATTAGTAAAGAAATGAAGGCCAACTCCAGGACATCAGAACTGAATGACGGGTTAGTTGTGCGGCTCTTTATTGATATGGAGGACATCGGTCATAGGTAGCAAGGTTTGGAGTGGGAACAGGGCAAACATCATGATTCGAGTTCAGTGCACTGACACGGTTCTTTGTGTGCACAAGGACCTTACACTGAGGATTTAATGTTCTGGATTTGCCATCTTGAATTTTGTCATTCTATTTGTGTATTGTAATGAACTCCAATGTCACACTGGAGCCCCATGTGTTCTATTACTCATGTCTTATCAAGCCTCCCACTGGTATTCTGCTTCCTTGGACAGAACCTTAGCAGCTGTCCTTGGCCCTCCCAACTTCATCTTCTCCACCTTACCCAGGGATACACCTTAGGGTATCTACCTCAGTACAACAGGTGCTCCACAGCTTCTCAATTCTCAAAGTAAAAATGTGTGATTTTCCTGAGCTAATTCTTTTTTCTTCCTGACAAATGACTCAAGAAATTGGAAGATGGATAATGACTGAGAATAAGGGGTAGAAAGGGTAGCTCCTTTCTCAAATTATTTTTCAAGCACTTCTTAAAAATAAAATTATTCTGCCAAGACAGTGCCCTTTGTAGGTACCCATGTTTCGAATTTCTCTTGGAAAGCAATTTGTCAGTGTTTTAAGTTCTTACCACAGTAGATCTATTCCCCAGGTAAACTGGGATAAGCCCAACATTTCTACACATGGACTTCAGAATACCCTTTCAAAATCCAAACACTGGGTATCCCAGAACTGTTCCGTTTCCTTTGAGAAAGGGGATGGAATTTATCCACTAAAAGGGAAAGATCTTGGGTGAAGAGAGATTTGATTTGCTCATCATTTTCAATGCCGTAAGACTCTAATGTCTCATTTTTCTGCGTAATAATTGTATCCCAAGATAAAAAAAATCTTCCTCTATGGAAATTCTGTTGCAAAGACTTTTTTGTCTTGCACACTTACCCGCTTTGATTATACTTCCGTAATGACAATTTCACTGTTGTCCTTATAGAGCTGACAGAGTTCAAGTTCCTTCTTCCCTTGCAGTTCAGCTTATTCTTAGCACCTGTGAATTTCTAACTATGAAGATCCCTTGATGACATGGACTGGGTTATCACTCTCTATTAACTATCTTGGAAATATAAATCCATATGTAAGGTCTCTATGTTGTTCCATGTTAGGCATGGCAGCCTACTGGCTAAATCCTTGTCTTGCTCATGCTGGGATCCCATTTGGGTGCCGGTTCTAATCCCAGCTGCTCCACTTCTCATTTAACTCCCTGCTTGTGGCCTGGGAAAGCAGTTGAGGATGTCCCAAAGCCTTGGGATTCTGCACCCACATGAGAGACCCAGAAGAAGCTCCTGGCTTCTGGCTTCTGATTAGCTCAGCTCCAGCCGTTGGGGCCACTTGGGGAGTGAATCATCGGATGGAAGATCTTCCTCTGCCTCTCCTCCTCTCTGTGTATCTAACTTTCCAATAAAAATGAAAATAAATCTTTTAAAAAAATGATGCTCCTATCAAAAGTGAAATACTATGGCCAGTTTTCTTTTGAGGAATGTTAATTATTTACTGTATGTCACATGACTATCCTTTGATCAAAGACATGGTAAAGCATATAATTTGATGGGTCATTTAGAGCTTTCTTGTGTCTGTTTTTTCTTGTACCACATCTTTCAGATAGGAGCCATTTCACTAGTTTGGGTCTCTAACCATGACAAGCAAATCCTCTCTATACATATCCATGTATATGTGAGAAACAACCCCTGGATTATGGAAACATCGGTTGGTAGGAGTGATGGGTTGACACAGTGTAATCCAGTCAATTTAAAATAATATACCTACTGAGAGTCCCTAAATTAGTTTTGATGACATGTTTGTGTACTCTCTTAGCACCACAGCATGACTCATGAATAGCTTTGGATGAAAATATGCTACTATAAGCTGATAAGGCATTCAGAAAACATGTTCTGGTCTAGTTAGTTAGAGTGTGTGTGTGTGTGTGTGTGTGAGAGAGAGAGAGAGAGAGAGAGAGAGCTCATTTGATGATTCAGCCCCAAGCTCCACAAAGGTTAAAGCCAGCTGAAGTCAGCAGCCAGGAAGACAAACCAGGTATTTTCACATGGATAATAGGAACCTAATTACTTGAGTCATCACCACTGCCCTCCAGTTTCCCTTAGTGTGAAGGTGGAGTCTAGTATAACCTGATATATAACATCAAGTTTTTGTTAAATTTTCACATTATAATAAAAGAAATCTTGGAAATTTTGTCATAATCCTAGATGTCTTGGGCTGGTGTTTTAAAAAGCAAGGCTGCCATCTGTCACGCTGGTGTCCCAAATGGGGCAGTTATTCCTGGCTGTTCCACTTCAAGTCCAGGTCCTTGGCCTTGGACAGCTGCGGGAGATGGCCTGATTGCTTGGGTCTCTATACCCCTGTGGGAAACGAAGAAGAAGCTCTTGGCTCCTGGCTACTGATGGGCTCAGCCCTGGTTGTTGCATACTTCTGGGCTGTGAAGTTACCTCTCTTCCCGCCCCCCAGCCCCAATAAATAAGTAACTCTGAAAAATAACGCCCTAACCATCTGCTATATCTTTTTCAATTTGGCTAAGCAAACAATTCAGTACGTTCAATAGAACATGGAGCACCACATAGACAGCCCTTATGAAGCCTTAGAAACTGTGACTGGCCCTGCAGTCATAAGTTTACGATTAGTTTAAATCTACCCAATAATAATTGATGAAGGAGAAGGATAGGTTTTAGAAGCAAGAGCAGAGAAGAGAAAGAAATACACTTTTTATCACTAATGTTATTCTGTTGAAAAAAATCATTATAACCACAGAACAGAGCAGAATTTGATTTATTTTGATTATGTAGGTAGCATAACTGCTCTAAGTCACCTGGAATAGAAGGAATATTCATTGCTCTAAAAACAAAATCTTGTTCAAAATTTTTTAATTTCTTTTCACCCTGCTTCATGTTTACAAAATAAAACCTAGTTTTTAATTATTCTCTTCTGTTTGCTTTTTATGAATCTGTCTCCCATTTTTGAGGAGATAGATTCGATCAATTAAGGAAGTTGTTCATGTAATTAATTGATCCTTGGCAGTAAATGACACTAGCCAATTCATCTTCAGTTTTCAGAATCCCGCTGTGAGCTGGTAACTCTCCATGAGCATTAACTGCCTGAGCTCTTGTTTGGCTGCTGTGTTGGTATGGTGGCAATCAGAGTTGGACATAAAGGGAGGGAAATTGAAGACAGTTATGTTTACTTTAAATAATAGTGACCCAAAACCAAAACTATCTAGTTACAATTCTTACATGTTGTGGTTGAGAATGCCATTTTGAAAGAGACAGTCTTGGACAATGACCCAATTCAACTAATCACAATCTATGTAATCTTGGGCAATTTGGTTTATTTGTGTGAATCTCCATTTTATAACAAGAGTAAAAATATCAATAATTATCTTTTGAGAGTTTACTCTGTACCGATCCTGTATTATGATCTGGTCATGTTGTATCACTTCATTCTCAAAACGTGGACTTCTGAAGTGGGTCCAACATCATTATTCCCGTTTTTACAGAGATTTAACTGTAAAATAAAGGAATTAAGGATTTATTTTAATTTAAATATTTGGCAAACACTTGTATAGTGATTTCTATGTAATGGATCTGCCTTAATCACATGGCAACTATAATATCTATGTTAAGTACAAACTGCTACTTTAGCATTCAGCTGACAAATAAAGAACCTGAGACATAGAGAAGTTAAGCTGCTGGCCCAAGTCAGGCAGTAAGTAGAGGACCAGGAATTTGAGCAAACACTGTGTGATTCTAGTGTGCATTTGAAAACCACTAACCATTGCTGTGTCTGTGGCCACCATGTTGGCACAAGATCCATAACTACAGTGTGAATGTTGTTATAATGATGAGTTTATTTGGAAAATGTAGCTACAGATGTTGATAAATCAGAGCTATTAACAGTCCCAAGGAGGCAGGAATCAGTCATTTTTAAAACCTGTTTTTTCATTAGAAAAAAAAAAATGAAAAAGAAAAAAGGGAGCAAGATGATTGGAATGGAATAAAGCCACAGGGGCAAGAATAGAAAATGAGGTCAGACGGTGATCCAATCACACGCAGCCTTGTAAACCATTGTAGAGGCTTTACCTTTGTTCTAAGTGAGATAAAAAACCATTGGTGAGTTTCCAGGAAAGTCAAAAAATGATCTGACTTACATGTTTTTGCAGGATCACTCTGGCTGTGGTGTGGAGAAAAGAACTGCAGGAAATGGGCAGAAGTGTAAAGTGCTGTTATGGCAGGAGGCTGAGAGGTTATGTAAATTGCCCAGGGTCTGGCAAAGAGTCAGTAGGCATCAAACAGGGTCTAACTCAGGGCCGCACGAGCAAGCATAAAGGGTGACCGAAGATGAAGGCTTTCAGTCTCACCGGATCTAGACACAAAGTATAATATTTTTCTGAGAATCTGTGGATAAAAAAAAAATCATATCCCATTAAGTAAAATTTTGATTTTCCTAACACTATTTCCAACTACTCGATAAAGATCTGTGTTAGCTAATACTAAATCTGCTTCCATAGCTAACATTGAGCACACCGTGCCTCACAAGGGGTCTCTGCCAGATAGGACTTTGTAATCACAATCCTTACTACTGCTTTGTATATCAGAATGAGCTTAATTTAAGAGTTAAGTTTATGTCAAGGTTGGCAATGTAGCTTAATGATTACAGCAACTGTGAATAACAGGGATCTCATACGAGCACTTGTCTGAGTTCTGGAAGCAGCACTTCTGATCCAATTCCCTGCTAATGGTCTAGGAAAAGTGGTGGAAGATGGTCCGAATGCCAGGGACCTGCCACCACTATTGAAGACCCAGATGATGCCACTGGCTCCTGGCTTCGGCCTGCTTCCGCCTTGGCTGTTGTAGTCTTCTGCTCTCTCTCCCTCTCTCTGTTTCCCCCCTCTCTTTCAAGTAAATGCATCCCTCTCTCTTTTTTAAGACATATCTTTTTATGATAGTACTGTATTATAAAAACAGCTTCATCAGAAAACTATACAATGGCGGTCATACCTGTGCAAAACAGCTGTCACATGACTCAGTCTGTTTGATACACACTAGTTAAAATAATCAATAAATGTCAGTACAATTTGAGTCTTTTAAGATATAATCAAGGGCCTGGCGTGATAGCCTAATGGCTAAAGTCTTGGCCTTGAACGTGCTGGGATCCCACATGGGCACTGGTTCTAATCCTGGCGGCCTCGCTTCCTGCTTGTGGCCTGGGAAAGCAGTTGAGGATGGCCCAAAGTCTTGGGACGCTGCACCTGCATGGGAGACCCAGAAGATGCTCCTGGCTTTGGATTGGCACAGTACCGGGCGTTGTGGTCATTTGGGGAGTGAATCATCGGAGGGAAAATCTTCCTCTCCGTATATCTGCCTTTCCAATAGAAATAAATCCTTAAAAAAAAAAAAATGTAACCAAGATTCCTAAGAGTCAACGCTGATAACCCACTGACAAGCACAGGAAAGTTGTTAGGTTCTCAGTGGTGGAGTAATCCTAGGGAGTTCTAGCAATGGTCACACAGATTGCAAGAAACCCCAGGAGCAACCATCTGGTGTGTGTTAGTCAATATACTTAATATCATTTTCTCATGTTAGCCAAAAAGCTGCAAAACTCAGTGCCTTGAAGCTAATATAAATTACTTTCTCTCTTATCTAATAGTGTGATGGGGGCCAGATGACTCTCCCAGGCAGTTGTCTTCCCAGGCAGCATCCTAGCACTTTCTAGCTCGTGTTTCTACCACTCTCCGGAGTCTCTGAAGTCGTTTGTAGCATCTACACTTAGTCTGATGAAGAGACAAAAATGTGGAGTTGTTCCAGAGTTTTCATTAAGTCAAGTCTGAGAGTGAGATATTCTATCCTGATATTCCAAGAAAGCTGGGGAAAACAGTGGAGTAGCTAATAAAAAGCCAAGTTACTGAAGAGTAAGTAGATAATACAGACTTCTACTATTGAACAGAAAATATGTCATGGTAACTCAGTTGTTAAAATGTTGAGACACAGAATACTTGGTAAATATGTGTACCTTGGACACGCTGTTGAATAAATAAGGTAGAAATTCTTAGGATTATTTAAGTACTTACATGCTTAAATACCTCTTGATGATAAATAGAAACAGGCCATATCAGGGAAAACTTAAAACACAAAAAATAACCATTAAATACAAATGAGAGAGTATGAAAGTTGTAAATGAAATTTTACTCACGATTTACTTAAACTATTTATTTGAGGGAGTTATTTCATCTTTAAAACCCAGCTCAAACTGATTGATCCTTGGTTGGATCTTTTTAAGACTTTCCGCAGACATTATGACTTGCTCTCTTATTTCTGTTCTACAGAATTTTACATAAGTTTGTGTAAAGCACATTTTAAGCTACCGTAGTTGTTATCTGACCACATTGCTGTTTGTGGGTAAATTCCTGAGGACCCAATGTGTATTTTAGCATAGAATGGATAATTAATAAGTTAGTAAATATGCAAATTGAATCAAGACATGCTCACTACTTATATTGTTTCAGGAGACCTTCAATATTCTCAAGCTCTTTACAAGGCGGCCCACATCTGCACTTCCTCTACCTCTCTTCATCATACCATGCAACTAAGAAACAACGCACTTTCCTGAGCTCCTCAGAAGATGCAGTTGTTTCCCCTGTTAAAACTAGGGCTTCTTCGGCCATATCTGCTTCCTGCCCTTTTTCATTTGATTATTTCCTGTTCATTTTCAGCTGAGTTGCAACATCATTTTACAACTCTTCCGTGAATATTCTGTAATTAAATGACTTCTGTCATATTTTTTCATTTCTACTAATACTTAAAGCAATTCACAATTGTTAATGGCAAAGGATCATTTAATTGTCTTCTTCAAACTGGAGTACATTCTCCATAAAGAAGATGGAATTTCATTAAAATCATATCCCAATCCATTTCTGGCACATAATGATTACTAAGTACTTGTTCAATGAATTAAAATGCCCATTGGTGTTCTCTAGAAAGTCAACATTCATTGAGAACCACCTATGAGTTAAGTACAGTCCTCCCAACTCCGGGATATACTTACGCTATGTTTTTCTGAAAACTGCTACCTTCTACCCTCTACAGAGACAACACATCAAAACCATCTCAGTACTTCACTGCAAAAATGTCCAACAGCAAAAAATGGCATCACTAATACCCCCATAGATTCACCCATAACCATTTGAACCTGTATTCATCTCTTTTCTCCTACTTCATCACTTCCTCAGTAACTCAAGCTTAAAAAATCTCAGAAATCTTTTTTAACAGTTCTCTCAGATCTCATTAGTTACTAAACCCAACAGATTTGACCCATGAAGGATATCTTGAATTCATCCTTTTCTTTCCAGTCCTACTGCTACCCTCATAGTACAGGTTCTCATTACTTGTCACCTGATCTAATTCAATAGCCTCCCAGGGTGTCTCTTCACTTTTATTCTCTCCCTCTTCCAATCTACTCTACACATTGCAGCCAGAGTAATTGACCCATAGGTCAGTTCACTCCCCTACTCAAAAACCTTCAGTGACTCCCCATTTTTTAACCAAAAAGAGCAGCAAATCCTCAGCCTGGAATTCAAAAGCCTATATAATCTGGCCCCAATTTATTTTATATTTTCCCCTTCACTGTAGCCAAAATGGTTTTGTTTTCATTTCCAGAAGTTGCCCTGCACTTTCTTACTTTTATGATTCACTCATGTTCTTTATGGTAAGTCTGACTTCCCAAGCTTCCTACAAACCTGCTATCTTCTCTCCCCTGTCTCTCTATAGGGAACTTCAAGTCACACCATGAGGATGTCTCACAAATAGAATGGATGGAATTTTGTAGTTAAGTGATTCACTTCTCAATACCTTGGCTAAGGTGCTCCAGCTTGTTTTTTTCTTCTAAAAAATCCTTTCTCTTTCTTTTTTATTCCAATTCATTACATATTTCATTGTTTATTTTATTTTATTTTGGGGCAATTATAATCTATTTCTTTGGCTCTTATTTCTGGTTCTTCCTTGAACTTATTATTACAGAAAGGATAGCTCAAAATCTAAATAAATGGATTTACATTTTAATGGAAATAGCAATCTCCTTTGTATTTTGGTTGAACATATGGAAGGCCTCAAGATAATATTTTGAAATGCAGTTAATTATATTCACTGAGAATATCATGGCCATACAAATATAGAAGTAATAGCTGTTAGTTAAGAAACTCATTTTATCCAACATTTGCCGTGGTTCCTTTCACAGGCAATTGTTTTGTCTTTCTCAAAACATAATAAAGAAAACTACAATGGTCACTAAACATTTCCCAAATTTTGTGCCAAGGGAACAAAGTTTTCTTTGTTTAACAAAAGTTGAGCAAAGAATTCTTAAGGTAAATATAACTGCTCTTGGTCATAAAAGGTATGTAAGTTGTGCCGTTCTAATAGAAACAGCCAGAAAACCTGGGAAAACAAAACCAATAAAGCATCTCACACATTAGCCCACTGGCATCCCAGTGCTGTGATCAGAGAAGAGGGGAAAAGCATGAAGTGCACTCCGTGAATTCCCCACTTACATGAAGTTCACTTTACGCTTTGAGGGCATTATCCAGGATGAAGAGTCAATTCAAATAAAACAGCTCCAAAAAGATAAATAATACACAGGATCAAAGTTGAATTGATCAGAATTAGGATGACTTAAAGATCAAAAGAATAGGAAACTACACAAAGAAATGACTCCATGATGCTTTAGAAGGCCTACAGCTTTTGACAAGTTACATGATGTGCAGTCTTTATTAAGAGTTGTCATAGGCTTGGCAAAGAAATATTGAAAAAGAATCACCGTTATGAATTCTGACACATACGATTCCACGTACTTAAGTAAAACTTGATACACTGAAGTTTTACTTAGTAAGAATGGAGAGAAATAAAGGAACATTTGGAACATCATTAGAAATTCCAGATTGGTCATACTCTGCCTGTAAGTCTAAATTAATCCTAGAACACAGTAAACACCACACCACATCTATCACAACAAGGCTTCGTTTAAAACCAAAATGAATCAAGTTAATCAGCAAGATAATTCAACTGTCTTTCAATAGAGCATTCAGTATCGTTTAAACAACACATACACACACAGTCCAAAAAGTGCATAATGTAACATTTGTAATGTCCAGCATCCAAAAAACAAGCTTTACTTGTAAAGATGAACGCATTCTACATATTTTGTCTATACAGATTTAAAATTGATTCTTCCTACCCATCCCCAACCATGCCCTCTCCCTCTTTTCTTGTTTTTTTTCTTTTCAGTTTTTATGTCATAGTTCCAGTTTATTTTATAATCACAACCTTAACCTCTCCACTAAGAATTCAACAGTAACAATAATAAAGTCTTAAAATGCCAATTTCACTCATATATGTTTCTTTTGTTGTACTCTGCATTTAAACTTTTACAATTCAGGGAATATATCTGATCTGATCTTTGTCTTTCGGAGACCAGCTTATAAGGTTAAGTATAAACATCCATTTGGGTGCAGAAGAAAGGATATTTTTAATGTTTATAGTTGAGTGGTATTTCATGGTGATATAAAATTTTCATTATCCACTCATCCCTCAAAAAAAAGTTTGGATAAATTTCCTCAATTAACTATTATGACTGGAGCTGCAGTTAACAGGTGGGTACAAGTAACTTCTATATGCTGATTTTATCTCATTGGAGTAAATTTATAAGAGTGGAATTATTAGGGTCCTGCGCAGTGGCCTAACAGCTAACGTCCTCACCTAGAACTTGCCAGGATCCCATATCTTTTAACTCCGCATTTTTTTCCACACCTTTAGGAACTCCCATGACTCTTACGTTTGGCCTTTGGATTGTGTCTCTTAATTCCTGAATGCTTTTCTTAGATTTACTCAGTTCCTCTTCCAGCATTCCAACTGTGGCACCAGGTCTCTTCTGTATCTGAGATTCTGCTGCCTCACTCCTATCATTGAGGCTTTCTACCAGATTTTTAATTTACTGTAGTGCATTCTGCATTCCTAATAATTCACTTAACTTTGTTTCAATGTTGCTATTTCCTATGTAACATATTCCTTGAATTCCCATATGTGCCTTCTCGTTGTTTTTATCGCTTTATAATGATATTTTACAAATCTTTATCTGACAGTTCCTCCTTGTCCTCTCAGTTAAATATGAGGTTGATTTGGTCTTTTGCTCCTTTGTGTGGGAGGGAGGGTGTCAGCAATCTCGTACACTGTGCCTATGCCTCAGTTTGGGCCCTGGTTAAATCAGCTCTGATTAGTGAATTCCTCTCCGGGGTGCAAGGTTTTATGTTGTATCATCCACAGGCCTACAGGTAGATGTTTATGCATTTCATTCATTTGCCCAGTTGTTCATTTGTGTCACTCACACAACACCCTTCAGTGAGCTTCACTCCCTGACTCCTGTGCTAAGCTTTTGCCACATCCTCTGCAGCCAGAAGCCCCTGGTTTGTCACTCTGCACCCACTGTGTTCCCACGTTGTGGCTGCACCACTGGCTGCTCATTCTTGCTACTGTTCCCAGTTCTAGCAGTACCTGGGATTAGGAAAACACCAGCTGTGGCTTTAACCTAGGTCGCAGGGCCATCAGTGACATCAAATAGATGGATTTTTTTATTCTTTAATTTTCTTTCCAGTACCTGACTGGGGGCAACCCAGTCCTATTTTGGATGGAACCCATAGGATGCCAAGATGTTGTTAGTTTCGTTTGGAACCGGTGCAACATGTTGTGCCAGCACTTACTTAACTTGTTTATGTCTCTCCAGCCAGAACCTTTGTCACTAAATCCAAAATGGCACCCTATGTGGCACTGGTGAGGGATCTGGGTTGTGAAATCCATGCTGCTCCCACTGGCTCTTGCAAATGATTAGATTAAAACATCAAAAGGCTCTGCGATTCTATAGCTGGATTCAGTCCCTGAGTTCCTGGTGGTCTTGCCTTCCCAGCTGACCAGTAGTGGAGCTCCAGTTAGCTCTGGGGTGTGGGTACACGTTAGTACCACATCACTTTCTGTGCTGCTTCCTTCTCTCTGTGTGTCTCCAGCTCCGCCTCTGTCATCATCCTATAGCCTCCTGCCTGCCCGGATTGCATCTTCTCTGCCTCTCCTGATTTAATCCTTCTTGGTTCATTTTAACATGTCATCACCCTTTTCCACCATCTTGCTGTCTCCAACCACAAAACCTTTTATTCAATTCCATAAGATCTTTTATGATCAGGTTTTTAAAAACAGTTCTGATCAAAACAAACATGTCACAGAATTTATTTACATATTAGCTGATCAACAAAATTAGAAGAAGTTTTAAATTTCTGAAACCCTTTTCAATTGAATGTTAACAATATTTAAAATGTCTTATATTTATATTATTACTGTATTTCTCCTAGAAAATTTAACAATAAAATGTTTTAAATTTACACTTAAGACTGTTTTTCATTCTGGCAGCTGCTAATTTTTAGGTAGATTAGTCATTTAATTAATTTTAATTAAGTAGATTAATGTGGTTTATAAGAAAAGGTATCAGGGATAGAAAGTACAAAGATGAGTTTTTATTTGCTGTTCAGCTCCTGAATGGGGCTACATCCTTTGTGTTAATCATATGAGGCTCACTTGATTATTAAGAAATCTGTTCTCAGCTTCAGATTTGATAGCAACATCCTTGGCCTTTCAGATACAATTATATCCCTTTATTTTCTTTATTTACACCTTCTTCCATAATAATCTCGCAAAGTCGGCTAATGGCATGACTTCATCATAGGAGATACATAATATTATTACCAGCAGGTTTTGAAGTTTCACTGCAGCTACACTTAGGCTTTCGACAGCGATGGAAGATCTGTCTCCAAAAGGCTCAATGAGTTCCTGACAAACTTGATCTTGAAATGCATATCCATAAAAACTAGATTTGATCTTTTATTTCTTCACATTTTTATCCACCAGAATCTTCAGAAAATATTACTATTATACTAATAACACTTTTAATGTTTCTTTACGAGTAGTCTCTTTATCTCATTTTCCTTGTCATAAAATGATTTTGTGTAGGGCTTGATAGATGAGGAATACACGAACAAAAGTATTTTTCACATCATGTACAAATAATGCAGGATTATTATAGGTTAATCACCCATTTTTATGTGCACACTGTGCACATAATACTGTATATGGAGAGTATAATGCCATATGATGCACATGCATTCTGTATTCATTGCTTTGTTTTTATGTAAAATCATATCTGATGTAGTAGCTTATGCTCAAAAAGGAAGCATTGAGGAAATTATACAATGTGATGGAACTTGAGAGTATGAAAAGTGGGAAGAAGTAGATTCAATATTTGTAAATGAAGCAAAGCTGTAGTAGCACTGCGATGCCATTCTCTGTGTGTTCTCTATGTTTTGACCTGTCTTGTGAATAGAAGCATTCAGTGAGTATACTGCAGACTTCAAGAATGTCTGTAAAATGAGCAGGTTTTAAGACAAGAGATGGTATCTCCCTGCTAAGAAACAGGAAGATGTGTTTATTGTCTATGACAACAAAAATAATATGTACCTCTGGGGCCAAGTCAAACTCAATGCCTTCCCATTATGAAAGATGTGGGATTACTAAGCCAGGATTCCTCTCCTGTGAAGTTTCCCAGTTGCAAGCCTAGACATGAAGCAGTCCTCCTGCTGTCATCCTGTGGAGAATGGAACTTCAGCAGCTGCAGTAAGTGGTGTAGTCTAGCTACTGTTCTTGCTGTGAGGAATGAGCTTCTCTAGGTCACATCTGCAAAGGAGTTCTTGGAAGAACCAGAGAGCCATCCCCCATCGGTGAAATCACTGAATCCTCGCCACATGGGCAAAGGAAGAAGCTGTAATATCAAGATGGATAAAATGAGCCAAACCTGAGGCAGCTATACTTCCACCTGATGAAGCTGAAATTCTTCTGGACTGGGGACATTGGAAATCGGAGGGAAAAAAAAATTATTCTTCATTTCCGCTGAAGAAAATTCTACCACAACCTCAGACTCACTCAGTCGCGATTGAGACCTGTTTGTATCCCCCAGAAAAGAGGCTGCGAAGGTAGTGACCTGGACGCAGGATCCAAATACATCACAGTCTGGGGCAGAGTTATGGCCGTGGCAGCCAAGATGCGAGGCTGTCCACAGCTCCCGCTTTTCCTGACATGGCAGAGCACGCCAGCATCCCTATGATCTGCTCATAAAGCAAGAAAGATGGCCAAAAATGGGGTAAGACATCAGGAGTGCTACATGGGAACTATGGAAAATTAATCAACTAAGTAGCTTATATACACACACACACACACACATTATTCACCTTTGGCACACTCCTACACACAAGAAATGTTCAAAAATGAGGGATTAATATTTCCTATTGATATCGCTGAATTTCTTCTGTCCCAGAGAATTTGTGTGGAAAGATTTTCCTAAAAACAGGCAATTCTAAAGATCTAGATAATCTAAATAAGAAAGTGAGTGGTGTTGGAAGCCACCATGGCTGCTGCAGCTGGCCAGCTGGGAAGCTCATTGGAATTCAGAGGCAAGGATGTGTAGAAGTGGATGGATCGAGGTTCTCTGTGATTTTACCATATCTTAAGAAGTTACTTTTCCTTTTGCAACTAGAGGGATCAGGTAAAGCTTTAAAATCTTTAATTTTCTTTTTGCTTTTTATGTGCCATTTTTCTATAAACAATAATATGAAAAAACTGGATTTTTAGTAGCAATAAATTTGGGGTTTTCTAAATGATTTTTTCTTTAATTTTTGATGGAAATTTTTTAAAAGTGACCTTTTCACAAATATGAATATCTTTTCATATTAATATTTAATGATGTTTCATTAAAAACTAACACATTAATAGAGAATTATTAAAAGACAAGTACATCAAAAGCTAGAGAAGATGTTATTTTAGCAAAAATTCTTGCTCCTTAGTTTCTCTTGATTTCCATTTCAGATCCAATTAATTACATGAACACTTGTGAGCATGGAAATTAAGCATATTATTATTCACAGTCTAAAACCATAATGTTTTACTATAATAAGTAAAAGCTGTTAACATTCATGGAAATCTCACTCTTTAAAAAAAAAAAAAAAACATAGTTTATTTCCAGCCCATTTTACTGCTGAATAAACCAAGGTTCTTGAAAGTTAAATCATATGGATGAAATTAGTGTAAACCTCAGAATTTGAAATTTGACATTGTCTCTGAACTCAGGAAAAATTTAACCTCCCATTAATAACATGTAATTGACAACTCTGTAACACTATTATGAGTATGCACTTGCAATTATATTTAATCTACTATTAAATTCCAACTCATGAATACAGAAGTAACCCCCATTTGAAATGTTAATGATGCTGTTTGTGATATATTATGATATATATGGTTCTGGGAAGTTAAATATGTGTCATTCAAGATGTCACCCATAAATATAGAACTGAATCTAAATGAATGTTTTTTTTTCATGAACTAAATTACAAATGCATTAAAAACGGATCTTTAAAAATTGCCTTCTGAAATAAAATGTGCATATATTACTCGTGTTTATGAATGTTCCAGGTATATGAATTAATAGTTTTAAAATGTACAGTATCTGGTTATTTGTTCTTTGTAACTGAAACCTGCCATATTAATTGTTTCTTTTAGAAATACAGATAATTGTAATCCAGTGATTGCCTTTGTTCTAAGCAATGGATTTTAATTACATTTGGAAAATGTAATTAATAATAATTATATTATTACAACTGCATAATATTAATTACAATTACAATATAATAAAGAACTCTAATTCCATTTGAAGAAAATAGAAGCTCAAGGCATTATCTCACATTCTAAGAGGTTTTTAAAAATATCATTGTAATTCTCTAATAAGCATTTTCTCTTTTTACTCATTTGACCTCCTGGTGCTCTGATATATATTTTCGACAAAGTATTCATGCTGAAAAGACTTTTTAGAATGAATAAAATCAATCAGAAAACACTTCAATTATGTATGTTTTGTTTTTAAGAAGTGAGGAAGACTTATTGTTAAAAACTGAATTGATGTGTTGGCTGAATTGACCTTTTACAACAGCACAAACTGGTTTCCAAATATGAAAAAAGAAAAGTCCATTTACTTGGCAAGGATATTGAACTTCTTATGACACTGATTCACTGAATCAATTTGACTGGATTGTGTTTAAGACACCGCCCCTCTCCAATATTTTACTGGGGAACATACAAGTGGTAATCAAAACCTTAAAAGAAAGAAGAGATAGCAGGAGGGGAATTCAATTATCTTCTTAGAACTGTACATATGAAATGCATGAAATTTGTTCTCTAGATATTAATAAGTGTTTTAATGTTTGAGGATGCATTTTTAAATTTTGGAAATAAATTTAAATTTTTATAACAGATAGAAATTAATTTTCATTTAGTTTCTAGAACGTTAGTTTTGGGTCATTCTTAGTTCTTAAAATTATTTCACCAAAAAAATCATTTATAGATTATCATTTTTCCAGGTATGATAATAAACTGTTTTTGTTCTCCAGATTACAAATCCTAACTATTGGGAAAACAACCTGAACTTCAAGATAAAATGCAGTTAGCAAAACTGAATCAAAAGGTGCCAGTATGTGGTGTAGCACAGCAAGCCGCCACCTGTAAAGCCAGCATCCAATTTATCAACAGACTTTTGTCTGTTCACTCCACTTCTGGTCCAGCTCCCTGATAGAAAGAAAGAAAGACCCAAGA
This sequence comes from Ochotona curzoniae, assembly GCF_017591425.1. Classification (NCBI taxonomy): domain Eukaryota; kingdom Metazoa; phylum Chordata; class Mammalia; order Lagomorpha; family Ochotonidae; genus Ochotona; species Ochotona curzoniae. The sequence goes on along the minus strand of NW_024467095.1, from coordinate 7,846,580 downwards.
AAGAAAGAAAGAAAGAAAGACCCAAGAAAGAAAGAAAGAAAGAAAGAAAGAAAGAAAGAAAGAAAGAAAGAAAGAAAGAAAGAAAGAAAGAAAGAAAGAAAGAAAGAAAGAAAAGGAAGGAAGGAAGGAAACCCAAGAAAACAGCAGCAGAAGGTCCAAGTGGGCCCCTGCCAGGAATTAGACCAAAATGGAGCTCCAGGTTCTTGTCTTGGGTTTGCTGCAATCCTGGTCGTGGTCATTTGTACAGTGAACCAACAGCTCTCACTCTCTCCTGCTCTCTCTCTCTCCCCCACATCTCTCTCTTGTGTGTGTGCTCCCCCTCCTTTCAGATAAGTAAATAAATAAGTAGATAATCCTTAAAAACCTGATTTAAGAGGAAAATGAAACACAGATTTGCCTTTATTCTGTTCATTCCTTGTCTTAAGTGTCTTAAAATATTTTCACAACACGGAAGTCAGACGTGCATGCGAAGCACCCTGGAACGGTCAAAAACAGTATACCACATCAACAGTGTTGTGTGCCTCAAAGGAATTTGCAAGCTAATAAGTAACATATGAATTGTAAGAGAATTAATAAGTTTTAACTTCTGATTCAGTGGGACCATTCATTCTTAGCTAGTAGTCTAATTAACCATGATAAGTGAAATTTTTCAATTGTACTTCCCAGCATTATTGACCAAAATTCTCTGGCTATTAAGATCAGTCAGAATAAATGAAAGCATAACAGAAGAGAAAGACATATGTCAAAAGAATATTCTGATAGAAAACATTATTTTAGGTATCTCAATTTTAGACAAGAAAAATCAAACATTAGGACCAGCAGAATGTCCTTATGAAATAAGTAGATTTATAATTACTCATGTTTCCTCTAATAGTTATATGAGATAAAAGATGTTCCAAAATTTGCAGGCACACATTGGTTGGAAATCGGTTTCTCTTAACTGTGTTAAAGAGGAACATGTGCTCTTGCTGTGAACAATTTCATATTTTTTTTTTACTTTAGTACTATTACTATGTAACTTTTTAATATTGCAATAGGTATTGCAATATAAAAAAATGATCATTAAGACACAGGAGATACACAAGCAAATGATCAACTGGGATCATTTGGGTTCCAGCAGTTTCACTGGCTATGAGTTCCTCCAGGACAAACTTTCCTGAAGTCAAATATCACAGCAAGTTAATCTCTCACGTTCAGACAAATGACAAGTAAAGCGTTTAGTAGTTGTCTAAAGAGAAGCAATCATTAAGTTGCTCTCCTAGACCTCTCAGGCAGGACTGGTTATATAATTTCCAGAGCCCAGGCTCAGGTGAAAATGAAGAGCTTCTGCTTTTACTACACTTGATCTTAGCCAAAAGGCCAAGAAACGATAGGGCTTCCAGTTTTAATAAAAGTCTGAATTTCAGTGCAGCAGGTTCTTTGTTTCTGATTGGGGCTCTATACTATTGAGTAAGTCGAACAGCCAGAAACCAATCAACCTTCTGAATAATTGGATATATATTTATATATACTATATTTATATTTATGATATATACATATGATTTATGCATATTATAAATATGTGTACATATGTACACATATATGTACACACATATATATCATATGTGATGTAGGTATCTATATCCAAGAGCCAGTGGGAAGGCTATGATAATTATGTGATTAAAACACATACTGCCATGACTAGTGACTTGTAAGGGGAATGTTGGGTGGCTTAATAGATACAGCTAATTGCAATGATCCCAAGTAGTACGTAGCATGCACTCTGACTAGTTCCTACAAGTAATTTAGAATTCAGCAGAATAATGTGAAGTCTTTTACTACTTAATTAAACTTCTGTAATGCCTGTTTTACCAAGATGAATAAAATACATAAATTGTATGAGGTGACATCTAATGCGCACACACACACACAGAAGTGTAAAAATCAGAACAGTGGGTACATTAAACTGATTCTTAATAATTGAAACCAATTTAATCATTTGAAATTATTTTATTCTAGCTGACGTAATACGTAGCAGTTATATTCTAATTATAACCTGTTTCATTTTACTCTGCCTTTCTAGTTAATTATTACAGTCAATTTGTAAAATGACATGGTTCCACATTTGCATAGGTCACTATTAAATAAATGAATAGCTGAAATTACTCTAGCATTGAAGTGTCAACTTTGGTAGAAGTCAAGAGGACTTCAAATGTTCTTCTAACACCCCTTAATGTGTTAATGACCACTATTAAACTGCAATTAAAAGGCCAGGAAAATGCATGAAACAGTTAATAGAAAAATAGCACAGACACAATTAAAACAGTTCTGGATTTTTTTTTTTGACTGATAGAAAATAAAACGATATGCTGCAGAAAGTGTGGTGTGAATCTATTACTAACTCAAGGCAGAGCTGACAGTTTAATGATAACAAATCATAGGCTGCCTTTTTGGGGAGCATTGAACGTCAGCTTAAAATTAACATCAGTAGTAAACAAGACAATGTGGTGATTTTACCTTGTATTTAAATTACTACTTATTATGGTACTAAATAATAGCGTTAAATAACTTGGTGTCCAGATTACTGATATACAGTGTATCTGTGTGGGAAAAAAAAAGAGACAGTATGAAAGATATGTTTAAGTTTTTGTCATCCTAAATAAAGGATAAACGTATGTCTTCTTTTTCAGTCTTGCTAGAGTTGTCTGTGAAACCTTGTGCTGACTCCGTTGGCACTAACACTGTTATTACAGTGCTTCACTCACCCAAGAATGCAGTTACTCTAACGTACTACAGATGTACTATGTTCCCAAGTACAAAGAATTTTGCTTTGTGAGAGGACACACCAGGAAAAAACACTGAGTCCAAATTATACAGAAATATTCAACTTGTAAGAAGCATCTTACAACCACAAGAGATTAGGCATTTCCACAAAGGACACTTTTATGATGTGTACTATGGGGAAAGTTTTCAACAAAAGCTCCACTATATCTTAATGTCTCAGATTCCCCAAAATGTAAACACAGCCCAGAAGTCTGTGAGGTGGTATGTACTACTGAGTACAAGGCACAGATGCACCAAATGTTTGTGTTAAGGGGCTCATTGGTGCATTTATACAAGGGAATGATGGCTAATCTGATGTGTGAATAGAAATAACGGAACAGGAAACCGTAATAGTGACCAGAATCACATATGAATCCTTACCCACATCTTTTCTCTGCATCTACATTAATATTTCAGCCATAAGTGAATATTTTTCTTGAGTTTTCTATATGGTCTTTTTCAAAAGAGTTATCTATTTTTATTGCAAAGTCAGATATACAGAGAGGAGGAGAGACAGAGAGGAAGATCTTTCATCCTATGATTCACTCCCCAAGTGACCGCAATGGCGGGAACTGAGCCGATGTGAAGTCAGGAGCCAGGAGCTTCTTCCGGGTCTCTAACGCAGGTGGAAAATCCCAAGGCTTTGGGCTGTCCTTGACTGCTTTCCCAGGACACAAGCAGGGAGCTGGGTGAGAAGAGAGGCTGCCGGGATTAGAACCAGCAAACATATGGGATCTTGGCGCGTTCAAAATGGGGACTTTATTATCTTTATTATCTTAATTCTATATTTAAACTCTTACATAAAATACATTATCATTTTAAGTAAATGTATGTGATAAATTCATGACAACGACTGGATCTCAGATAATGGCAGCCTAGTCAGTGCATATCATTGATCTTTCAGATTGGTGAAATGTGCCATTAGTGGTATGCTCTAATGGTGCATAATATTTATATACTTTTAATATCAAGGGCATCACAAAATCATTTGACCCATGTCTAAAAGAAAACCAGTGGGGGAAATTGTATTAAGTATTCAATATCATAGAATGCCTTATAGCAGGCTAAGAGAGAACCAATGTCTCTCACTGTTTGCAGCCCAGAACTGGAAATTCTCTGGCGGCTCTAATGTCAGGTTTTGATCGGGGTGCACAGTCACTGTGCAACTTCCTAGCTCCCCTTTTCAGGGTAAAGAGCAGTGGTAAGAACAACATTTTCAACAGCATGCTTTGCAATATATTAATAATTGAGAGTGAATATTTCAAAAGTGTTGCAACTCCACCTTTAACACAGGAAAATAGATGAGGACAATTATTACCAAATCCCAAGGTCATTTTTAAAATTACAATTATCTTTTAGTTTACACTGTCATTTGATTATTCAATACATACATTCCATCATTTTTAATTTTTGAAAAAACTTTTTATGCGCAACAGCGTCTTTAAAAGTTCATTCATTCACATTATAAAACTACCCTTAAGACGTTTTTTCTATGATTTTTGTACTAAAAAAGTATGAAAGAATCATGTTATGACCAGGAGATGACACATTTGAATCAGTGAAAGAAAAGCATCTAAATGCCACCTTCCCCATGTATGTAAAATGGGAGTCAGGGCGACCGCTGCCGTTTGGAAGATGAAGTGGCACCTACTGTGCAGGCATCCCCTTTAGTTGCCTCTTCAAATCCTGTCTGCTCCATTTCTCCTTAGCTTCCTGTTAATGTTCCTGGGAAAACAATGGAAGAAGAAACTCCGGGCTCCTGGCTTTGGACCAGGTTGGCTCCAGCCATTGTGCCCACTTGGGGAGTTAACCAGAAGATATAATATTTCTCTGTCTCGCATTCTCTCTTTTTATAATTCTGTATTTAAATACACACGTAAATCTTTAAAATGGCAATTGAAACAAAGTTATATTCCTTTTTGTACCTCAAGATCAGGATTTGGTGTAAAAAATGGCTCTCAGTTTCACATGTTGCATGTCATATGCGTAACATGGAGATGAACATAGTCCATTTGCTTCTTTTGGTTTTGGTTTTGGTATTAGATCATGAAATGCAAAAGTAGTGTTAAAATGATATTTCAATGAGTGTCTCTATGAAAAAATTGGCATACAAAAGGTGGCACAATACCTTTATCGTGCTTAGAACTTAAAAAGTATGGCACGTGTGGAAAAAGCAACAATCAAAGCTATTGAAAAAGGTCACTTACCGATCTGGATGAACTAGGAAAAGTTCCAATTAATTTGGGTCCTATTTGAGGTAAGGCATAACCAGTTGAAGCTCAAGTAAGCAGTGTTATTTGGACTATAACACATTATTGTAGTTAAAATGTGATTTCTGAGAGGTTTAAATTGTGTCATAAAAGTGCTGATCCAACAAATGTTGCCATCAGGTTGTTTCTGCTTACAAATAACAGGAAAGAAGGCAAGGAAGAACAAAGTGAAAGAGAAGGCAGGAAATCCCACAATCTATGACGTTTTTGTATTTTATTGTTATTATTATTGTTATTATTTTCCATGCTACAATTTTGTACATATAGGCCTAATTCCAGCCACTTGTGACGCCTGGAGAACAAATCAACGCATGCAAATCCTCTTCCTCTGTCTCCCAGTCTGTATCTCTACAATAAATTTTGAGTATTATCTTTTTAAAAAGTTAAAAACAAAAAAGGCACTGCAAATGTTTGCAAGAAGAAAGGAGATAGTTAAAATGTGTTTGGGATAATAAGAATAAAATAACCAAATGGAGATTTGAATGAACCACAGGAATAAAATTCAAAAGAATATCTATTGGTTACAGAAAGAAAAAGGGAAGAAAGAGAGAAATGTTTCAGTATGCCTCCCAATTTCCTTATTATGAATGACCAGCTGTTTTCCAGGTTGAAGGAGAGAAAAGGCCAATAACTTCAACAGATTTGAAATATGTTTTATCAGAACTCCATTGAACTTAGAGTAAAACAGAAAAAGCATAAAAACAAGCGTTCAGAGAAAGAATAAATAATATGTAATAAATATGTAAACATACATAACCAATATACAAAGCAGTGTATAAAACCTTAAATGGTGCTGATAGGCGAAAGCTACAGAGAAAAAAAAAATACAGAAGTAAAAATAGTGAAGGCTATGCACGTGGCGTGAAGTCAGGAGCATGTCCGAATACTCCGGAAAGGTTTGATCTGAAATAGTGCCACCCTAATTAATTTACATATTTTAAGTACTATAAGATAGAGCTTTAAAGTGTACTGAAAGTGACATGTATAAATCAATAATCTGAATCCTAAATTGTTTAAAACGCTATGTAGAACCCATTTTTCTCTAATAATTTATGATTCACTCACACTACATTCATTCTGTTTTATTTTTGAGAGAATGTTTTCAGTTAGCAACTGCTTGAGCTGCATTGAATGCCTCAGTTGCTTATATTTAAAAGAAGTCACTAGATTCTAAACAAGAAAATGAATCGTGAAGTCGAGAAAATGTAGATGTATTTAAAGCAGAGACGACAGCCGTAGGGCACTGTGATGTGTCATCCTGACATGACCTGAATGAGCTAGATTAGTGAGTGACATTAGCCGTGTCAGAATTCGCGTTGCAGCACACACAAACTCCGTGGAAATATACTACGAGCACCCACAGTAAGCAATGATGAGTAATGAGGTAAAAATTGACAATGTCAATAGTCAGAAGCCCTCACAGTCAAGAATAATCAAGTCCGGGTGTGTACGTTTAGATGTGGAGTTATAGAAATGTGCGTATTAAAACAGAATCTTTCATCGTTTCCATTAAGTTTTGTGCGCCAATAAACCTGTCGTAACAAATGACAAAATTATTTTTGACGTCAGTGAAATGTAGGCTGCTTGCTGCAAAGGACAATGACAAAAGTGGTATCAGAGGAATCCTTCACGGATGGGATCATTTGAAATTACAGACTTTTCCTCTTTTAGATAAAAACATCCAAAATATGTATTTTTATTTTAAAACGTTCCCTTTTACTTATCCTGTGCTAATTAAGCTAGTCTTTTACACAATTGATCTAGAAACATTCTAGGTATTAAAGAAGTGGTTTTCTTTTCATTGTCGTTATTTCATATATGAAATTTTCTCTTAATTTAGAAAGGATGACACAGCTTTCTCAAAATTTTTTTTCGAAATTAGAACTTCATGAGAGAAAAATTCATTGTATGTTTCCTATTTCTTTTAATTAGTAATTATTAAGCATGCAGCAGAATCTGTGATTTTGGTCTCTGTTTAACAATGTTTTGGAAAAGCATTGTTAGAAGAGTAAAATTTAAGCCAGTTTCCCTTCGATTTGTGCATTTTGTGTATTTTTGCGAATTTTGTCTTGCACTCTTTTTCATTGAATCTTTTGTTTTCTGGGGAACAACTCGACCCATGACAGCCTGCTGTGTGGTAGCCCAGGCACCTGAGGTCCATGCAGAAGTCACACTCAGTTTGTTGAGTCGGCACTCTGCAGCAATGAGCTCAGAAACTTGACGCAAAGAGAGAGCAGGGACGAAGACAAACACGGCTCACAAGTCCAATTTATATGACACCGAGGCCGCGAATGGCAGTGGCAGTGGGGGGCACATCCTGGGAAGATATACTGTCTAACCACCAGTAATTCTTGCTCGATCAAAATCAAATGTGATGAGACGAGAATTGTAGACCCCATCTGGGAAAACCAAAGGGGCACTCAGCTTGGCTGCTAAGCAAAGTAGGTTACTGACGCCTCAAATAAGAATGATCAGTGAATTTTTTCTACTTCCCCCTTTACGATGCAGTAGTGCAAGTTCTAGGTTGTCGAAGAAAATATATACGATGGTGCTACAAAAATGTCATGGCATAAATCTATAGATATCTCTAGCACCATAATAAAAAAATACTGTTTATAATATGAAAATCCAGATACATTTTCTACTTATTTTAATTTTTATGCAGAAAAAGCACACAGTTTGATTTATCTTACAATAATATTTTTATTTCTTAAGAAAATAGTCTAAGAATAATTTTTCGGGCTTCATTTGAAAACCTACTTTTTTTCTAATGTCGACATCATTTTCTATATTGGATCAATTATCTACTGTAACTAAACTTTAATCCAATCATTTAAAATATGCAGCTACTACTAACAAAATAGGGAGATAGCCTATCACATTAGTATGAGTTTTAGTGTTTGTGATTTTGTGAATTTTCAGAGCATCTTTTATAGTAATCATGAAATTGGATTTTTAAAGCATGAATAAACAATATAGATTTTTGAAAAAACACACATCAGATATCAATATTTGTTTCTTGAATGTATCAAAAATATTATAATGTGTACATGTTCTCATACAACCTTTCAGCTGACAGAAGTAAGTGGTTAAATGATAATACTACAAATTTTTTAACTATAGTTTTTGCAATTATCTGTGAAAGTAAATTGCTGTAGTTTAGGCAATTTTAATTTTAATTTCTATCTTCTCAAATCTATTTACTTTGCAGCATTAAGAATTCTTTCATGAATATTTCTCAAATCAAGGGTTTTCTTTTACTTTTCATTCTGCTTTCAGAATGAAAGAAATGGAGGCAATGGATGAATTTGTTTCAAGTATTGTTTTATGCATTTCCTAACATATACACTTTCTATTTTGCACAATTTTTTGGCATTTTGATTTTATTTTTCTACAATACCATTTTTTCTTAATAAAAATGATTTCTTTTGAGTAATAGTGACCGTTAACATTGATAAGAAATGTTGGGTCTGATACCATGGAGTAGTAGTCTAGGCCTGTGTCTTTTGTTCTAATCCTAGCTGCTCCACACTGACCCAGCTGCATGCTTGTGGCCTGGGAAAGCACAGAAGATGGCTCAAAGCCTTGGACTCCTGCACGCGTGTGGGAGGCCCGGAGCAGGTGCTGGCTCCTGCCTTAGGCCTGCTTCTGTTCCAACCACGCAGCCACTTGGGGAATGAGGCAACATACGGAATATCTCTTTCTCTTTATACCTGTCTCTCCCTCTGTAATCTGTCTTTAAATAAAAATAAATAAATCTCTTTTTTTTAAAGCAATGTTAATAAATTTCAGCTCCTTTCTAAAAGCACTTGTTGTTTTTAGGAATATATAGTATATATTAAGTTTCTATTATTTCACATGTAACTGTGTTTCGTACTTCTACATCTATATTTTCAAACTTTCTTTTTAAAAAACGTTGAAAAATGAAAATAGCATGAGTCACCATTTATGTGTCAGGCATTGCATTTGGGACATTTTGTGAATTATTGTAATTCATTCTCAACCATCATACTAAGAGTTATATATTGTTATTATTCCCACTTTGTATAGCTAAGATGGTCAATATATCCCTAGGACCGTATGGCTACTAAATGCCAGATTCAGATTTGAAATCAAAGATGACGCTGTAAGCATTACATGATGCTCACTGCATCCTGGAGCAGCTGTGTTCCAGCCTCCAGGATGTAAATGAAGAGTGCTTTGTGTCCTGGTGGGAAATCATGAAAATCATAGTATGAAAATATTGATCTCTATTTGTTGTTACACAAGTAGGTATATCCTGTCTAGGAATCAGCCATCAATTACTTAGAAGATTAGAGCTTTCAACTCATAGTCAAGAGCCTGGTGTATTTGAAAGGAATAGATCCTTGGATTTTAATTGTATGACAATATAAATGTAGTAATCTACATTATAAACATAGAGAAGTGTATACACATTATCAGAGCTTTCTAAGGAACCTCAACATTAAAGATTAGATCAAATGTTTTAGAGTGAAAACGCATTGTGTGGAAATGAACAATATATTCGAATACCAATTATCAGCTATAAGTTACCCTCTATGTTCATACATTTGGCCGGCTTTTTCTTACCATTTTATGACAGCTTGTCCTGTGTAAGTTAAATTCCTATTTACATCAAAATAAATGCTAAATGGCAAATGAAGCAAAGTTCTCATTCAAAAGACAGAAAAAATTCAACAGATTTTATGGATTAAAATCATATAATTACAAGAGCATAAATTGCAGCCAATTCATTACATTTGGAAAATACCTCTGTAAACACTGTGAAAACAATTGAAATACATGTTAAAATTTGTGGGTTTTTTTAGAATTATTTTTTTATTATACTTTTGACATATTGACGGAGAAGCCCCACCCAGACTCCCACCCGCCCCAGGTCCCAGATGTGGGGCATGCTCTGAGATCCTTGCTCAAGTGGTTTTGATAGTTCGCCAGTTATGAATCGCAATATATGATATTGACATAGTCCATCATAGAGTCTCCATTTGTCCAGTATTTCGCTGCCAACATATTGCTGAGGTGGCTGATTGACCCATACCGTCTTATGTCTTTCCCTGGTTAGGGTTCTGAGTTAAATTTTAGGTCTAGCACTGAATGAAAAATCTAGCAGAATAAAATATTTATATTTTCTTATGAAATATATTCTTAAAACTTTCACTGTCACTAAAAATTGTCACATAGGACTCAATGTCTGCTTAGCATGACCTCAACTGATGATAAACTTCGTTTAATTTCTAGTTGTAAAAACACCTATTGTACATGTGTCCTTTGCTATTTTGATCAGCTTACACGTGTAAACTCTCTGTCGATTAACACATACACATTGGCTACAATTATATGTGTATTCACTAACACGATTCCACTGAGTATAAAGTTTGTCTTATGTTAAAAAGTATCTTGCTTCATAGTATCCATAAATTTTGACATATATCACTTTCGAAATCTTATTGTTTCTTACAGAGCTAGCTTTTTGTGAAAATATGTTCTATAATATTTTTAAAGACTTTTTCCTTTAAGTAAAGTTATTACCATTATGTTCTTTTATACAAGCGACCTCAGGCTTGTTGGGAGTTAGATATGGGTATGACAATCAACATTCTTAGGAATCAGCTAAGTTCATTTCAGCTTACCTTTTTGTCTCAGCACACTTGATGTGAATTTTGTTACAACCACTCAAATTCAAAATGACCCATTCTGCTAAGCACCCTCTTCTTCTTTTCTTAAAAACAATAAATCATTTTAAGTCAAGCAAGCAAACAACCGTAAAGAGTGTTCTAATTTTTCAAACATCTAAACATTATAAAGCTGCTACCTACATGATTATGCCCATTATCATTAGATACGCTATAAGTAAGTTGATTATATATAAAAAAGTATTTTTTATGAAGTGTGAATAAAATATCTTGATGGAAGCAATATAAGGGGTCTACAGTTGTGTGTTATTATTGGTCTGGACATTGAAATGTAATCCACAACTATTGCCAATAGATCACCTGCAATCAGACTGTGACTAATAAGAACAGAGTCTGATTGTAGCTGATTTGCATTGTTCTGCATCACTTATCTACAGCATATCAAGAGACAGTTGCACTTGGGTAATAATGAAAATGGAGAGAAACTCCACTAATAAAAAATGAAACAATCTCAGCTTAAACAGTTATAGGAGCTATGTGCAATCAGTGTGACTTTAGTAACTTTTCTTACTTGTAAAGATACACATTATGAGAAATAAAACCAAAATAGTTTGTCCTTATTTACTCATGTATTAAAAAAACACTTTAGTTGTATGGATTCCATATACATAGACATCTTTGCTACCACACTTTCCTTATTTATTTTTGCACAATGTCTGCCATGTTTATAAACCTGCTGGGATTTGTTTAACCTTCCCTGCAACTCTGTCAGACATATGTGTTACTGTTTCACAAATGCAGAAGCCAAAGTACCGAGGGACAGTGGGCATTCCTCAGGTTGCTTGCAAACCATAGCACTGACAGTTTACAGTACATATCAGATAAGCTCATTCCATGGGTCACAATGACATATTTCCCTTCAGCATACCAGGAAGATAAAGATGCGGGATATAATATCTACATATCTAAGTGTTAGCACAGTGTCTGAAACTTTCTAGATGGATATTGAATGTCAGTGGTTAACCTGAGTGTAAGTTCACATCTATCTAGTTCCATGTCAACGTTATCAGTGAAGCCAATTAAACTAATGCATGCTAATATACAAATGACTTTAAACGTTCTTCATGCTTCCTGCCTTCTTATTAACCAAGCTGAGAAATTTCCAGTTTATTTTTTAATAGAAGCTGGTAATCTGATTATTTCTGATTAACAGGAAATAAGATTAAAAAAAGGGAAATAGAATAAATAAACATTGTTTAAAATTGTTTGCAATTTGTTATGATAAGAGATACAGCTGAAAGAACACTATAAAATCACAAAGCCAGGGGAGTTGTTTGGTGCAACAGTTAAAATTGCACTCAAGAACCCTGCCTTGTGCATTAATATACCTGAATTCAACTCCTGGCTCCACTTATAATTTCAGTTTCCTGCTAATGTGCACCTGGGGTGGCAGAATATGACAGAGCAATGACTTGAGTCCCTACTACCCAAATGTGAGAGTCAGATTTAGTTCTGGGCTTCTGGCTTTGGCCTGGCCCAGTTCACACTAATTTGGGCACTTAGGGGAATTGACCAGAGACAGGAGATAGCCGTCTCTGCCTATTGTAGCTTGCTCTTTTGTCTCTGTCTCTTTTTCTCCTTCCTCCTTCCCTCCCCCTTTCTCTGTCTTAATCTACTTTTCCAACAACAACAACAATAACAACAAAAAACTGAAATGAAAGAAAAAAAAAGAGTGAAAAAAGAAAAGCTTAAAACATACAAGTCCAACTTTAATTATACAGTAAGATGAAAAAACGACACGCTGGCATGCAGTTGTTGAAATATGATGTGTAATGCAATCTCATTCCTGTTGAAATAGAGCACAGTTTACATCACACATTTATAACACAAAATATCTGCAACTAAACCCACTCTACTGCTGATGACTACAAAGCAGGTGTTGATCCACTCACTCTCCAAAATCTACGGCAAAAGAAGAAACCACTGCCGTGGATGGTGTGGTGATATAATGGGATAAGCAACCACTTCAGCACCAGTGTACCCAACCCAAGTAACAATCTGAGCCCCGGCTGCTTCTTGATAATGTGTGACTGGGAATAATCAGATGTTGACCCTTCTGGGGACCAGGAGAAACCCTGGTATTTCTGTGGAAGACCAGGCTGCAGCTCCTGGATCCAGGCTTTGGCTTCATCCCCAGAATGTGTGGTCGTTCAGGGAATGAAACAGCAGAAGGAAAACATGTGTGTCTCACCCTCTGTTGCTCAGCCTTTCAAATAAATCTATCTTTAACAATAAGAGGCAACATATCACTGAGTCTTTTGAAATGTGTCATTGCTTAAATTTCATGGCATCATGATTCCATAGAGGTGATATAATCAATTCTTACCATGAAAATGTAACATTATTAACATTGCTCAGATTACAAATCATATCTGCTTGCATCAGAAATCATCTTGCTAAATTTAAAATAGAGTCTGCTTGTTTCGGCTCTCATGAATGACAGAATTTGTCCTGGAGCTTTAGACCTCCAGATGGAGGTGTCATTCTGAAGTCGTCATTAGAGAACCGGGTAATTAATCGTACTGAAAACCCGCATCTTCACTTTGCTGATATGAAACACATGCTTTGCTTATTTTAATGAATGCTGTACATTTGCAAACTAAACTGCCTCAAGTGCATGCCAAACGTGGGTGTGCTTAGACAAAACTCATAAAAAAACATCTTTCAGTAAGGATTTTATTCTAGTTACCGAGATTCAGAGTTCAATTTTATCTCAGTGTTACATTAATCATAGTATGGCAGCATGTCTTCTGGTGAGGGATTTGTTCCATTTTCACTATTCTTACTACAAATTCCAACCAGAAACATACAGGAAAGTTAAGAATATATTCTAGGGGTTTAAAGCAAGGCAAAACATGGCTACGTTGTGAATGTGAAAATCTGAGTCACTCATAAAATGAAAGGCAATTTAAAAAAATTTCAAACAAAAAAATATACTTGGAGCAAAGCATAAGTTTATATTAATAACGCATATGATAGCAAGCAAGCTAGGCAACACCTAAAATCCCCCTGGGCAGTACAACGTATTTTATTAGTGTTTAAATAAATGAGTAATAGAACTAAAAAAAAAAAAAACAAACAAACAAACAAACAAACAAAAAAAACAGCAAAGATTCAAGAGTAAGAAACTCTGAAAAATCCCACCAAATAATTGGATCTATTAGTTGATAGATATATGGCTGGATGGAACGGATTGATGAATCGATCAAGCAATTGCTACACACACAGAAGAGGAATGGGACCACTTTACCTTGGTCAGCTTGGACAAAGGAGTCAAATTACCTAAAGTAGAAC
>NW_024467095.1:7825000-7827500 GCF_017591425.1 Ochotona curzoniae | reverse complement strand
TAAAGACCACATTATATCATGTCACTTTCACTGCTAATCACACAATTTCCTATAATTTTTTATGCACTTAGCTAGCAAAGGAATGACCTCTAAAGTCACTAGTTAGGTAATAAATTTTATGTATCATTCTCTTTTTAATAAAATATTTCAAGCTATGGCTTCCTAATTAGAATAAATGCTCATGTTTTGGGGGTGTATTTCCATCAATCAATGTTTGTTTAAAAAGTGAATTCTGAGTTTGGCAGGTGTAAAAGGAGAGAAAGATAATCACTCAGGCATCTGAAAAGGACAGTGAATTTAGAAAGGTTAGCTGATTATGGACTCCATTATCCTTATCTGGTAGCAATAGTTGTTTTCACACTTTGATTTTTTCAGACCCGCGTTCTTCCAGAAAACAGTATCTGTAAGATGAAGACGTAGCTTCAACGAACACTGACTTGTCGGTGCTGCAGCATCACTGAGAAGTCCTGCCTGCAATGGGTAGTAGCAGTTCAGCAATGACGTACGGCTATGGCCTCTTTCTCTGCGCCAAAGCTTGCAAAATACTTGAGAATGGCCTGTTCAGAGGAGGGAGCGCCTTTAAAAAATCTTACCAGCTACATTAACGGACTCTTTAAAACATCATATACGCTTCAGTTGGATGTTTTGAACCAAAGGAGACAACATGAACATCGGGAAGGAGAAAACAGCACTGAAGTGCTCCTTGCCCCTTGCATCTCCCTTGCATGCTAGACACAGGAGCAAAATTAACGCGCTGGAGCCATCTTCTGACTGCTCCGCACTGCGGCAGCTCACAATGGACGCTGCCCTTAATCAGTTAGGTGGCCAGGAGCTTGCCACAAACACGGCAGGTCTTTATAGTGCATTCCTTTTCCCTAATGACTTGCCTTAATATATTCTACACTTTGGTTCTCCTCTGTCTCCTTTCTTTCTGGAAAAGAAACAATGCACTTCTTTGGATTTGGGTTTCATTTGTGACAGTCTCTGAAGAAAGGGCTGTGTGTGTGTCTGCACAGGCAAAGGGATCCAGAGAGAGGAGCCAGTTACTCAGTGCCTCGGGATCCCCATTCTGTAAGGAGAATGAAACGCAAATAGGCCACTGGGAGGAGAGGGGGTGGAACTGCGTGGCCCAGATCGAAAGATTTCTGCAGCTAATTGCTTTATTGAATGGGGAAATAAAACTATTGAGGAAACAGGTCTTATTATAGACTATTCTTTTACTCTACAGCATGGCTAATTTCAGATGTGTTTAAGAGCCATTCAGACGTGCACACAGTAAAAATCACAAAGAAGTATGTGGGTAAGACTCTGCACTGCGCACCCACGTTCAAAAGCAGAGCCCCTGCTTCCTCCCTAACGCCCAGGACCACAGCTGTGGCCCGCTAACCTTTTGAAAACAAGCAAATTAACTTTGTGCCAGCATTCGGAGTAGATCCATAGTGGTGCAAGCCGGCATCCAGACTCTTTACTGGAACTCTTCTGTGCCTGATACACGTGTGCAAAGTGAATACCGAAAGAAATATACACAGATGTGCCCTTTAGGGTCTGTGACCCCAGCAATATATTTCCCCTTTTCAATTGCAAATATTTAATCAATTGGTCTGCACACACAGCATCTCTCAACTGTTTTTCAGTGTATTTCTATGAAGTTGAGAAAATGTCAACATTGTCAGAAGCCTGCCACTAGAAACCATCCATGAAAAACACTCCAAGCCGTGTGCCAACAGCATTCGTACTCTCTTCATGTTCTCCTGGAGTTGGAGCCCCAGCTAGGGAAACATGGCAACTACTAAGATATCTGACCTGTTATTATCACTAACCTATTTCAAAAGAAGATACTTTATTGTCTAGTTTACATATAAGTAAAGTGGGTATAAATGTTCAAATCAAGTTACATTTACAAGGATCCCAGAATGACCAGGTTTCAAATAGTGATGGAATTTCTGCGATTTCAGAGAGAATATTTTCCCTTTATTCTCGTTTTTCCTTTCCTTTATATTTTAAAAATGATTTGAGAAGAACAAAAATATTATAACCCTTAGTGGTGGAAATTTTGGAGAGTTTTTATTAAGATTCAAACAATCCTAGCTTTGGAGTACAGATGTTTGTTTCCGTGAATAATATGTCTGTACATGTCACAGTAAAGGGGAAATTTTAGAATAATGGTTTAAAGGGATACATATAATGTCAGTTTATTTTCTCAATAGATTTTTATGATTGCCTGTCTATGGCAATTTGCTTCAGTACTGCAGAAGAATGCCCAGGAAAGAGGAGATTGTGGTGCAAGCATTTTAATGCCCTCTTCGTGAAACTCTGAGGTCTGGTAGACTAGCTATAGTAAGAGACAGAAAATAATATGGCACTGTATCATTAATTTAAAAGAAAATAGTGAACTGTTATGTTGGAGGAAATAAAAAAGACTGAATGTTAATTAACAAACTGAGCAGAAAAAATAACATCCTCTAAAATTTTACAGAATGTAAATTTATAACCATCTGGT